>NW_026552282.1:0-1340 GCF_027596085.1 Anoplopoma fimbria | reverse complement strand
ATAAAATTGAAAAGAAAATGATCGATGAGCTTAGGAATGATGAAAGCCATCATTTAACTGGATTTGTGTCATTTCTATACCGGCAAGTCATGATCTAGCTATATCCTTCCCACCCTGTCGGTGTCCACTGAAAAAGCAGCAGCGCCCTCTGCTTTTTGTAAAGAGGAGTGAAAAAAGCTTACAGCACCTGGTATTCCCAGGCGGTCTCCCATCCAAGTACTGACCAGGCCCGACCCTGCTTAGCTTCCGAGATCAGGCGAGATCGGGGCGTGTTCAATTAGTATGGCCTGTAAATATTGTGCCTACCAAAGGTCCTTTTAAAGATACTATATCACCACGCTTTGCTCTGTCGTCTATACAGGGAGCGCCTGCAGATTTTCCAGACACACTCACAGCTTTTAAATGTCAAATCAGAATGTACAAAGTGGCTATAAGGATCACAAATGTAGTGCAGTAAAAATATTAATATTTACTGTTGAAATGTAGAATACGTTAGCATAAAATTGAAAAGAAAATGATCGATGAGCTTAGGAATGATGAAAGCCATCATTTAACTGGATTTGTGTCATTTCTATACCGGCAAGTCATGATCTAGCTATATCCTTCCCACCCTGTCGGTGTCCACTGAAAAAGCAGCAGCGCCCTCTGCTTTTTGTAAAGTGAAAAAAGCACAGCACCTGGTATTCCCAGGCGGTCTCCCATCAAGTACTGACCAGGCCGACCCTGCTTAGCTTCCGAGATCAGGCGAGATCGGGCGTGTTCCAGGGTGGTATGGCCGTAAGCAAATATTGTGCCTACCAAAGGTCCTTTTAAAGATACTATATCACCACGCTTTGCTCTGTCGTCTATACAGGGAGCGCCTGCAGATTTCCAGACACACTCACAGCTTTTAAATGTCAAATCAGAATGTACAAAGTGGCTATAAGGATCACAAATGTAGTGCAGTAAAAATATTAATATTTACTGTTGAAATGTAGAATACGTTAGCATAAAATTGAAAAGAAAATGATCGATGAGCTTAGGAATGATGAAAGCCATCATTTAACTGGATTTGTGTCATTTCTATACCGGCAAGTCATGATCTAGCTATATCCTTCCCACCCTGTCGGTGTCCACTGAAAAAGCAGCAGCGCCCTCTGCTTTTTGTAAAGAGGAGTGAAAAAAGCTTACAGCACCTGGTATTCCCAGGCGGTCTCCCATCCAAGTACTGACCAGGCCCGACCCTGCTTAGCTTCCGAGATCAGACGAGATCGGGCGTGTTCAGGGTGGTATGGCCGTAAGCAAATATTGTGCCTACCAAAGGTCCTTTTAAAGATACTATATCACCACGCTTTGCTCTT
>NW_026552281.1:0-223 GCF_027596085.1 Anoplopoma fimbria | reverse complement strand
TCTCACACACAGCGCTCTGTGCAGCAGAGGGGGCGGGGCTTCAGGGTCTGATGTGGTGATTTGGGGCTCCAGACAAACACTGTCCTGCTTCAGTTTTCACCTTTTCTCTAACTGTGAATGTTACTATCGGCAGTGGTAGAAGAAGTACTCAAAAGCTTTTTTCTGGAAATGAAATGATGAACTATTTATAGTGAAACTGATTCAAACTGCATTCTGATAGAGA
>NW_026552280.1:0-392 GCF_027596085.1 Anoplopoma fimbria | reverse complement strand
TTTGTAAAGAGAGTGAAAAAAGCTTACAGCACCTGGTATTCCCAGGCGGTCTCCCATCCAAGTACTGACCAGGCCCGACCCTGCTTAGCTTCCGAGATCAGACGAGATCGGGCGTGTTCAGGGTGGTATGGCATATAAGCAAATATTGTGCCTACCAAAGGTCCTTTTAAAGATACTATATCACCACGCTTTGCTCTTTCGTCTATACAGGGAGCGCCTGCAGATTTCCAGACACACTCACAGCTTTTTTAAATGTCAAATCAGAATGTACAAAGTGGCTATAAGGATCACAAATGTAGTGCAGTAAAAATATTAATATTTACTGTTGAAATGTAGAATACGTTAGCATAAAATTGAAAAGAAAATGATCGATGAGCTTGGGAATGATGAAA
>NW_026552279.1:0-566 GCF_027596085.1 Anoplopoma fimbria | reverse complement strand
TGCTTAGCTTCCGAGATCAGACGAGATCGGGGCGTGTTCAGGGTGGTATGGCCGTAAGCAAATATTGTGCCTACCAAAGGGCCTTTTAAAGATACTATATCACCACGCTTTGCTCTTTCGTCTATACAGGGAGCGCCTGCAGATTTCCAGACACACTCACAGCTTTTAAATGTCAAATCAGAATGTACAAAGTGGCTATAAGGATCACAAATGTAGTGCAGTAAAAATATTAATATTTACTGTTGAAATGTAGAATACGTTAGCATAAAATTGAAAAGAAAATGATCGATGAGCTTAGGAATGATGAAAGCCATCATTTAACTGGATTTGTGTCATTTCTATACCGGCAAGTCATGATCTAGCTATTTCCTTCCCACCCTGTCGGTGTCCACTGAAAAAGCAGCAGCGCCCTCTGCTTTTTGTAAAGAGGAGTGAAAAAAGCTTACAGCACCTGGTATTCCCAGGCGGTCTCCCATCCAAGTACTGACCAGGCCCGACCCTGCTTAGCTTCCGAGATCAGACGAGATCGGGCGTGTTCAGGGTGGTATGGCCGTAAGCAAATATTG
>NW_026552278.1:0-2624 GCF_027596085.1 Anoplopoma fimbria | reverse complement strand
TTTAACTTTTTAACCATTATTGCACAGTGCAATGTATTGCACAGGTTTCTATTGTCATGTTATTATGTTATTATTGTCCTGTGGTCATGTGGTCTGCTGGGAGCAGAGTTGGTTGTGCAGCCTGACAGCAGCAGGAAGGAAGGACCTGCGGTACCTCTCCTTCACACACCGGGGTGAAGCAGCCGGTGGCTGAAGGAGCTGCACAGAGCTGCCAGGGTGTCCTGCATGTGGTGGGAGGTATTGTTCATCAGGGATGACAGCTTGGCCATTGTTAAATGTTATATTATCTTCATTTAATGTTTTATTCTCTTTATTTAATGTTTCATTCTCTTCATTTAATGTTTTATTATCTTTATTTAATGTTTCGCGTTTGTCACAGTCGCGGTGCAGTGACGTCACGTCATGATGTTTTCACGGATGTTGATCTGGACGGCTCATCCTCCTGTATACCGGTGTGCCGGATTACCGGTGTTTTTCACGGTACCGGTACCGGTGGACCGGCCGGCTCAACCTCCTATAGCTAGCATAGCTAGAGGAGGTTGAGCCGTCTGGGAAACTAGAGGAGGCGTCCCGGTAGAATCCCGGTGACCGGGAAATAGGTTCCGGCGATCACCGCGCATTGCATGCCGGGTAGATTTTTTTTTTAAAAAAATTTAATTTTTAATTTTTTTAATTTATTTATTTATTCATTTTTTAAATTCAATAACTTTATTGAGACATTTGTTCATACATATAAAACACAATATATTTATATATATATATATATATATATATATATATTTACATTTTCAAGTTCTTATTTTTAAAATAAATAAAATAAAAAATGAAAAATAAAAATAAAATAAAACAAGTATTATAAATAAGCAATAAAAAAAACAGTAGAAAAAACAACAATAACTGAAATACTATATTTACAGACAGAGAAAAAACAACAACTATTTCAACTACTTTTAACTTTTTTAACCATTATTGCACAGTGCAATGTATTGCACAGGTTTCTATTGTCATGTTATTATGTTATTATTGTCCTGTGGTCATGTGGTCTGCTGGGAGCAGAGTTGGTTGTGCAGCCTGACAGCAGCAGGAAGGAAGGACCTGCGGTACCTCTCCTTCACACACCGGGGGTGTGAAGCAGCCGGTGGCTGAAGGAGCTGCACAGAGCTGCCAGGGTGTCCTGCATGTGGTGGGAGGTATTGTTCATCAGGGATGACAGCTTGGCCATTGTTAAATGTTATATTATCTTCATTTAATGTTTTATTCTCTTTATTTAATGTTTCATTCTCTTCATTTAATGTTTTATTATCTTTATTTAATGTTTTAGCGTTTGTCACAGTCGCGGTGCAGTGACGTCACGTCATGATGTTTTCACGGATGTTGATCTGGACGGCTCATCCTCCTGTATACCGGTGTGCCGGATTACCGGTGTTTTTCACGGTACCGGTACCGGTGGACCGGCCGGCTCAACCTCCTATAGCTAGCATAGCTAGAGGAGGTTGAGCCGTCTGGGAAGCTAGAGGAGGCGTCCCGGTAGAATCCCGGTGACCGGGAAATAGGTTCCGGCGATCACCGCGCATTGCATGCCGGGTAGATTTTTTTTTTTTTAAAAAAAATTTAATTTTTAATTATATATATATATATATATATGTATATATTTACATTTTCAAGTTCTTATTTTTAAAATAAATAAAATAAAAAATGAAAAATAAAAATAAAATAAAACAAGTATTATAAATAAGCAATAAAAAAAACAGTAGAAAAAACAACAATAACTGAAATACTATATTTACAGACAGAGAAAAAACAACAACTATTTCAACTACTTTTAACTTTTTTAACCATTATTGCACAGTGCAATGTATTGCACAGGTTTCTATTGTCATGTTATTATGTTATTATTGTCCTGTGGTCATGTGGTCTGCTGGGAGCAGAGTTGGTTGTGCAGCCTGACAGCAGCAGGAAGGAAGGACCTGCGGTACCTCTCCTTCACACACCGGGGTGAAGCAGCCGGTGGCTGAAGGAGCTGCACAGAGCTGCCAGGGTGTCCTGCATGGGGTGGGAGGTATTGTTCATCAGGGATGACAGCTTGGCCATTGTTAAATGTTATATTATCTTCATTTAATGTTTTATTCTCTTTATTTAATGTTTCATTCTCTTCATTTAATGTTTTATTATCTTTATTTAATGTTTCGCGTTTGTCACAGTCGCGGTGCAGTGACGTCACGTCATGATGTTTTCACGGATGTTGATCTGGACGGCTCATCCTCCTGTATACCGGTGTGCCGGATTACCGGTGTTTTTCACGGTACCGGTACCGGTGGACCGGCCGGCTCAACCTCCTATAGCTAGCATAGCTAGAGGAGGTTGAGCCGTCTGGGAAGCTAGAGGAGGCGTCCCGGTAGAATCCCGGTGACCGGGAAATAGGTTCCGGCGATCACCGCGCATTGCATGCCGGGTAGATTTTTAAAAAAAAATAATTAATTTTTAATTTTTTTAATTTATTTATTTATTCATTTTTAAATTCAATAACTTTATTGAGACATTTGTTCATACATATAAAACACAATATATATATATATATATATATATATATGTATATATTTACATTTTCAAGTTCTTATTTTTAA
>NW_026552277.1:0-390 GCF_027596085.1 Anoplopoma fimbria | reverse complement strand
TATTTGTCACTTTAAGCCAAAAACGAAGGATATAGTCTCGAAACTCGATAATGTTCATTAATACACAGTTTACGCCATATTTCTGCCAAAAGCTGCTATTTATCACTTTAAGCCTCATAAAACACATTTCTGCAGGATATAGTCTCGAAACTCGATAATGTTCATTAATACACAGTTTACGCCATATTTCTGCCAAAAGCTGCTATTTATCACTTTAAGCCTCCTAAAACACATTTCTGCAGATAGTATCGAAACTCGATAATGTTCATTAATACACAGTTTACCTCCAGTTTACGCGACATTACTGCCAAAGCTGCTATTTGTCACTTTAAGCCAAAAACGAAGGATATAGTCTAAAACTCCCGATAATTTTCATTAATACACAGTTTA
>NW_026552276.1:0-2342 GCF_027596085.1 Anoplopoma fimbria | reverse complement strand
TTACCGGTGTTTTTCACGGTACCGGTACCGGTGGACCGCGGCTCAACCTCCTCTAGCTAGCATAGCTAGAGGAGGTTGAGCCGTCTGGGAGCTAGAGGAGGCGTCCCGGTAGAATCCCGTGACCGGGAAATAGGTTCCAGCGATCACCGCGCATTGCATGCCGGGTAGATTCTTTTTTTTTTTTTTTTAAATTCAATAACTTTATTGAGACATTTGTTCATACATATAAAACACAATATATTTATATATATATATATGTATATATTTACATTTTCAAGTTCTTATTTTTAAGATCTTAAGTTGATGCCACGAAGGCTGAAACATCATCTATTATCTTTATTTAATGTTTTATTCTATTTATTTAATGTTTCATTATCTTTATTAAATGTTATATTCTCTTTATTTAATGTTTCATTCTGTTTATTTGTAACCGATTGGTTACATATTTAATGTTTTATTATCTTCCTTTAATGTTTTATTCTCTTTATTTAATATTTTAATATCTTTATTTAATGTTTTAATATCTTTATTTAATGTTTCGCGTTTGTCACAGTCGCGGTGCAGTGTCGTCACGTCATGATGTTTTCACGGATGTTTATCTGGACGGCTCATCCTCCTGTATACCGGTTTGCCGGATTACCGGTGTTTTTCACGGTACCGGTGGACCGGCCGGCTCAACCTCCTCTAGCTAGCATAGCTAGAGGAGGTTGAGCCGTCTGGGAGCTAGAGGAGGCGTCCCGGTAGAATCCCGGTGACCGGGAAATAGGTTCCCGGCGATCACCGCGCATTGCATGCCGGGTAGATTTTTTTTTTTTTTTTTTTTAAATTCAATAACTTTATTGAGACATTTGTTCATACATATAAAACACAATATATTTATATATATATATGTATATATTTACATTTTCAAGTTCTTATTTTTAAGATCTTAAGTTGATGCCACGAAGGCTGAAACATCATCTAATATCTTCATGGGGCGGCTTGTGGCACATGAGGTAGAGCGCTTGTCCCGTAACCACAAGGTTGGTGGTTCAAGCCCCTCTACCGGCAACATGCCGAGGTGTCCTTGAGCGAGACACCTAACCCCAAGTTGCTCCCCGGGCGCTTCATTGCAGCCCACTGCTCCTCCGGGATGGGTTAAATGCAGAGAAATAATTTCCCCATTGTGGGACTAATAAAGGATTGATTATTATTATTATTATTATTATTTAATGTTTTATTCTCTTTGTTTAATGTTTTAATATCTAAATTTAATGTTTTATTCTATTTATTTAATGTTTCATTATCTTTGTTAAATGTTATATTCTCTGTATTTAATGTTTCATTCTCTTCATTTAATGTTTTAATATCTTTATTTAATGTTTTATTATCTTTATTTAATGTTTCGCGTTTGTCACAGTCGTGGTGCAGTGACGTAATGTCATTATGTTTTCACGGATGTTTATCTGGACGGCTCATCCTCCTGTATACCGGTGTGCCGGATTACCGGTGTTTTTCACGGTACCGGTACCGGTGGACAAAGGCTCAACCTCCTATAGCTAGCATAGCTAGAGGAGGTTGAGCCGTCTGGGAGCTAGAGGAGGCGTCCCGGTAGAATCCCGGTGACCGGGAAATAGGTTCCGGCGATCACCGCGCATTGCATGCCGGGTAGATTTTTTTTTTTTTTTTTTTTTTTTAATTCAATAACTTTATTGAGACATTTGTTCATACATATAAAACACAATATATTTATATATATATATATATATATGTATATATTTACATTTTCAAGTTCTTATTTTTAAGATCTTAAGTTGATGCCACGAAGGCTGAAACATCATCTATAATCTTTATTTAATGTTTCGCGTTTGTCACAGTCGCGGTGCAGTGACGTCACGTCATGATGTTTTCACGGATGTTTATCTGGACGGCTCATCCTCCTGTATACCGGTGTGCCGGATTACCGGTGTTTTTCACGGTACCGGTACCGGTGGACCGGCGGCTCAACCTCCTCTAGCTAGCATAGCTAGAGGAGGTTGAGCCGTCTGGGAGCTAGAGGAGGCGTCCCGGTAGAATCCCGTGACCGGGAAATAGGTTCGGCGATCACCGCGCATTGCATGCCGGGTAGATTTTTTTTTTAATTCAATAACTTTATTGAGACATTTGTTCATACATATAAAACACAATATATTTATATATATATATATGTATATATTTACATTTTCAAGTTCTTATTTTTAAGATCTTAAGTTGATGCCACGAAGGCTGAAACATCATCTATTATCTTTATTTAATGTTTTATTCTATTTATTTAATGTTTCATTATCTTTGTTGAATGTTATATTCTCTGTATTTAATGTTTC
>NW_026552275.1:0-4092 GCF_027596085.1 Anoplopoma fimbria | reverse complement strand
AGGAATTCATACTTTACATGAGTTTCTTCAAGTAAGGGCCTCTGGACTCATAATAACAAGTTTCTTGTGTTTTCATGTAAATGTCATCACTTTTAGATGCATTTACAGCTTTTCTGCTGCAAAAAGACGTTTCAGCCTTAAAATACCCCAAAAGTGTCTTTTCTGACAGGAAACCATACTTTACATGAGTTTCTTCAAGTAAGGGCCCTGGACTCATAATAACAAGTTTCCTTGTGTTTTCATGAAAACATGATACTTTCATCACTTTTAGATGCATTTACAGCTTTTCTGCTGCAAAAAGACGTTTCAGCCTTAAAATACCCCAAAAGTGTCTTTTCTGACAGGAATTCATACTTTACATGAGTTTCTTCAAGTAAGGGCCTCTGGACTCATAATAACAAGTTTCCTTGTGTTTTCATGTAAATGTCATCACTTTTAGATGCATTTACAGCTTTTCTGCTGCAAAAAGACGTTTCAGCCTTAAAATACCCCAAAAGTGTCTTTTCTGACAGGAAACCATACTTTACATGAGTTTCTTCAAGTAAGGGCCTCTGGACTCATAATAACAAGTTTACTTGTGTTTTCATGTAAATGCATCACTTTTAGATGCATTTACAGCTTTTCTGCTGCAAAAAGACGTTTCAGCCTTAAAATACCCCAAAAGTGTCTTTTCTGACAGGAATTCATACTTTACATGAGTTTCTTCAAGTAAGGGCCTCTGGACTCATTTACTTGTGTTTTCATGTAAATGCATCACTTTTAGATGCATTTACAGCTTTTCTGCTGCAAAAAGACGTTTCAGCCTTAAAATACCCCAAAAGTGTCTTTTCTGACAGGAAACCATACTTTACATGAGTTTCTTCAAGTAAGGGCCTCTGGACTCATTTACTTGTGTTTTCATGGAAATGCATCACTTTTAGATGCATTTACAGCTTTTCTGCTGCAAAAAGACGTTTCAGCCTTAAAATACCCCAAAAGTGTCTTTTCTGACAGGAAACCATACTTTACATGAGTTTCTTCAAGTAAGGGCCTCTGGACTCATAATAACAAGTTTCCTTGTGTTTTCATGAAAACATGATACTTTCATCACTTTTAGATGCATTTACAGCTTTTCTGCTGCAAAAAGACGTTTCAGCCTTAAAATACCCCAAAAGTGTCTTTTCTGACAGGAAACCATACTTTACATGAGTTTCTTCAAGTAAGGGCCTCTGGACTCATTTACTTGTGTTTTCATGTAAATGCATCACTTTTAGATGCATTTACAGCTTTTCTGCTGCAAAAAGACGTTTCAGCCTTAAAATACCCCAAAAGTGTCTTTTCTGACAGGAATTAATACTTTACATGAGTTTCTTCAAGTAAGGGCCTCTGTTTACTTGTGTTTTCATGTAAATGCATCACTTTTAGATGCATTTACAGCTTTTCTGCTGCAAAAAGACGTTTCAGCCTTAAAATACCCCAAAAGTGTCTTTTCTGACAGGAAACCATACTTTACATGAGTTTCTTCAAGTAAGGGCCCTGGACTCATAATAACAAGTTTCCTTGTGTTTTCATGAAAACATGATACTTTCATCACTTTTAGATGCATTTACAGCTTTTCTGCTGCAAAAAGACGTTTCAGCCTTAAAATACCCCAAAAGTGTCTTTTCTGACAGGAAACCACTTAAGTGAGAGTTTTCAAGTAAGGGCCTGATCGGTTGTGCTTCTGTGTTTTCATGAAACATGATACTTTCATCACTTTAGAGATGAATTCTAAAGCTTTTTGCCTACAAAGACGTTTCAGCCTTAAAATACCCCAAAAGTGTCTTTTCTGACAGGAAACCATACTTTCACATGAGTTTCTTCAAGTAAGGGCCTCTGGACTCATAATAACAAGTTTCTAGGTTTTCATGTAAATGCATCACTTTTAGATGCATTTACAGATTTTCTGCTGCAAAAAGACGTTTCAGCCTTAAAATACCCCAAAAGTGTCTTTTCCTGACAGGAATTCATACTTTACATGAGTTTCATCACTTTTTAGATGCATTTGAAGCTTTCTTGCTGCAAAGACGTTTCAGCCTTAAATACCCCAAAAGTGTCTTTTTGACAGAATTCATACTTTACATGAGTTTTCTGCTGCAGCATAATAAGTTATTATGACAAAGCATTATGAGTCCAGAGGTCTTTTCTGACAGGAAAACCACTTTTACATGAGTTTCTTCAAGTAAGGGCCTCTGGACTCATAACAAGTTTACTTGTGTTTTCATGAAAATGCATCACTTTTAGATGCATTTAAGCTTTTCTGCTGCAAAGACGTTTCAGCCTTAAATACCCAAAAGTGTCTTTTCTGAAAGGAATTCATACTTTATACGAGTTTCTTCAAGTAAGGGCCTCTGGGCTCATAATAACAAGTTGTGAGTGTAAATGCATCACTTTTAGATGCATTTACAGATTTTCTGCTGCAAAGACGTTTCAGCCTGAAAATACCCTGCAAGTGTCTTTTTCCTACAGGAATTCATACCTTTGGGAAAGGCATGAGTTTCATCACTTTTAGATGCATTTACAGCTTTTTCTGCTGCAAAAAAAGACGTTTCAGCCTGAAAATACCTAAAAGTGTCTTTTCTGACAGGAAACCATACTTTACATGAGTTTCTTCAAGTAAGGGCCTCTGGACTCATAATAACTAGTTTCCTTGTGTTTTCATGTAAAATGCTTTCATCACTTTTAGATGCATTTACAGCTTTTCTGCTGCAAAAGACGTTTCAGCCTTAAAATACCCCAAAAGTGTCTTTTCTGACAGGAAACCATACTTTACATGAGTTTCTTCAAGTAAGGGCCTCTGGACTCATAATAACAAGTTTCCTTGTGTTTTCATGTAAATGCATCACTTTTAGATGCATTTACAGCTTTTCTGCTGCAAAAAGACGTTTCAGCCTTAAAATACCCCAAAAGTGTCTTTTCTGACATGAAATCATACTTTACATGAGTTTCTTCAAGTAAGGGCCTCTGGACTCATAATAACAAGTTTCCTTGTGTTTTCATGATAACATGATACTTTCATCACTTTTAGATGCATTTACAGCTTTTCTGCTGCAAAAAGACGTTTCAGCCTTAAAATACCCCAAAAGTGTCTTTTCTGACAGGAAACCATACTTTACATGAGTTTCTTCAAGTAAGGGCCTCTGGACTCATAATAACAAGTTTCCTTGTGTTTTCATGAAAACATGATACTTTCATCACTTTTAGATGCATTTACAGCTTTTCTGCTGCAAAAAGACGTTTCAGCCTTAAAATACCCCAAAAGTGTCTTTTCTGACAGGAAACCATACTTTACATGAGTTTCTTCAAGTAAGGGCCTCTGGACTCATAATAACAAGTTTCCTTGTGTTTTCATGATAACATGATACTTTCATCACTTTTAGATGCATTTACAGCTTTTCTGCTGCAAAAAGACGTTTCAGCCTTAAAATACCCCAAAAGTGTCTTTTCTGACAGGAATTCATACTTTACATGAGTTTCTTCAAGTAAGGGCCTCTGGACTCATTATAACAGTTTTGTGTTTTCATGTAAATGCATCACTTTTAGATGCATTTACAGCTTTTCTGCTGCAAAAAGACGTTTCAGCCTTAAAATACCCCAAAAGTGTCTTTTCTGACAGGAATTCATACTTTACATGAGTTTCTTCAAGTAAGGGCCTCTGGACTCATAATTAGTTTCTTGTGTTTTCATGTAAATGCATCACTTTTAGATGCATTTACAGCTTTTCTGCTGCAAAAAGACGTTTCAGCCTTAAAATACCCCAAAAGTGTCTTTTCTGACAGGAAACCATACTTTACATGAGTTTCTTCAAGTAAGGGCCTCTGGACTCATAATAACAAGTTTCCTTGTGTTTTCATGAAAACATGATACTTTCATCACTTTTAGATGCATTTAACAGCTTTTCTGCTGCAAAAAGACGTTTCAGCCTTAAAATACCCCAAAAGTGTCTTTTCTGACAGGAAATCATACTTTACATGAGTTTCTTCAAGTAAGGGCCCTGGACTCATAATAACAAGTTTCCTTGTGTTTTCATGAAAACATGATACTTTCATCACTTTGAGATGCATTAACAGCTTT
>NW_026552274.1:0-841 GCF_027596085.1 Anoplopoma fimbria | reverse complement strand
CTGATATGTCCTCCATATATGGGGATAACATTATAAAGCAGGTTGCTAGCACTGGGAGATGAAAAGGGAGCTGCTCCAGTTCCTCACATGCCGTGACCATGGTACTGTTGCCAGCCCCATCGCTTAGGGCAACGGTGCACCCCTTCCAGATAAACATGTAAGACAGCAAAGACATCAGAGCTCTTTAATGCCAGAGACCCACGAGGCTGTGTATGTGAGTAAAGAAAAGCCCTGTTTACTCCTTAATTGTGCTCTTCCTGGAACCTCATTGTTCTCCCACTCTCAAATCACTATATCCATCAGCCGTGTCTGCTGGGGAAATTATTTCCAGCTCTGAATCAACAGCGAGGGGGAAGGAAGATAAATACAGCTATTCAGTTTCGCCGATTTGATTGGAGGGAAATAAATTGAAGAATGAGATATTGCCTCTCGGAAGGAAATGTGGGCGGGAGTAGTGGAATGGGTGTGGCTTGGAATTTGGAGCGCCCTCGACTGGGCTCACCGCGAGAGTTTTGGCTGGGACGACTGGTGTCTCTGGCTGCTCTCACCGGGGGCGGTACTTACTTTGGTTTCTCTTCATAACGCACAAGTCTTTCGCCTTTTACTAAAGACTTCCGTGGAGAGGAACACCAATGAGTTGAACCTCATTTTTGGCAGGCTTTGCCATTCGGCTGAGCCTTGTGTACTTGTCAAAAGAATAGAAGCTGATTTTAACAAGACAAGTGTGCTTGACCTTGTAGGGCCCAGCGGTTGTGCTAAGCAGCATCCCCGCAATGCCCAATTGAAAGTACTGCACCATGACAAGCGACACGTGTGCCACGAGGTTGACACGGGCAGCAAA
>NW_026552273.1:0-670 GCF_027596085.1 Anoplopoma fimbria | reverse complement strand
AAGTGGCTATAAGGTTCACAATTGTAGTGCAGTAAAAAGATTAATATTTACTGTTGAAATGTAGAATACGTTAGCATAAAATTGAAAAGAAAATGATCGATGAGCTTAGGAATGATGAAAGCCATCATTTAACTGGATTTGTGTCATTTCTATACCGGCAAGTCATGATCTAGCTATTTCCTTCCCACCCTGTCGGTGTCCACTGAAAAAGCAGCAGCGCCCTCTGCTTTTTGTAAAGAGGAGTGAAAAAGCTTACAGCACCTGGTATTCCCAGGCGGTCTCCCATCCAAGTACTGACCAGGCCCGACCCTGCTTAGCTTCCGAGATCAGACGAGATCGGGCGTGTTCAGGGTGGTATGGCCGTAAGCAAATATCGTGCCTACCAAAGGGCCTTTTAAAGATACTATATCACCACGCTTTGCTCTTTCGTCTATACAGGGAGCGCCTGCAGATTTCCAGACACACTCACAGCTTTTAAATGTCAAATCAGAATGTACAAAGTGGCTATAAGGTTCACAATTGTAGTGCAGTAAAAATATTAATATTTACTGTTGAAATGTAGAATACGTTAGCATAAAATTGAAAAGAAAATGATCGATGAGCTTAGGAATGATGAAAGCCATCATTTAACTGGATTTGTGTCATTTCTATACCTGCAAGTCATGTTCTA
>NW_026552272.1:0-664 GCF_027596085.1 Anoplopoma fimbria | reverse complement strand
CGTAAGCAAATATCGTGCCTACCAAAGGTCCTTTTAAAGATACTATATCACCACGCTTTGCTCTTTCGTCTATACAGGGAGCGCCTGCAGATTGCCAGACACACTCACAGCTTTTAAATGTCAAATCAGAATGTACAAAGTGGCTATAAGGATCACAAATGTAGTGCAGTAAAAAGATTAATATTTACTGTTGAAATGTAGAATACGTTAGCATAAAATTGAAAAGAAAATGATCGATGAGCTTAGGAATGATGAAAGCCATCATTTAACTGGATTTGTGTCATTTCTATACCTGCAAGTCATGTTCTAGCTATTTCCTTCCCACCCTGTCGGTGTCCACTGAAAAAGCAGCAGCGCCCTCTGCTTTTTGTAAAGAGGAGTGAAAAAAGCTTACAGCACCTGGTATTCCCAGGCGGTCTCCCATCCAAGTACTGACCAGGCCCGACCCTGCTTAGCTTCCGAGATCAGACGAGATCGGGCGTGTTCAGGGTGGTATGGCCGTAAGCAAATATCGTGCCTACCAAAGGTCCTTTTAAAGATACTATATCACCACGCTTTGCTCTTTCGTCTATACAGGGAGCGCCTGCAGATTGCCAGACAAACTCACAGCTTTTAAATGTCAAATCAGAATGTACAAAGTGGCTATAAGGTTCACAATTGTAGT
>NW_026552271.1:0-883 GCF_027596085.1 Anoplopoma fimbria | reverse complement strand
TGGCTTACACATCTCAAGGATATATATACTCAGACCACACAAACCTTACTCCAGTGTATTTTGACTCTGGAGGGATACTGAACTACTTGATTCTGCTAGGATAGACTAATTAGCTTCAATAGAGTCAATTGTCCTCTTAACTGCTAGGGGAGTGGCTTACACATCTCAAGGATATATATACTCAGACCACACAAACCTTACTCCAGTGTATTTTGACTCTTGAGGGATACTGAACTACTTGATTCTGCTAGATAGACTAAGTATATTTGTTCTCTGCTTTAAAATTGATCTTAAACTGTACCAAGCCTGCTTAAAAAGGGTTAGTGACTGATGCTGATTCTCTTGATTCTACTGTTCTGACATTCTCTAATCAGGAAGTGTTTGATGCTCTGTTGTGTTTGATGCTCCTGTGCCTTTAATCAGGAACTGCTTTGAGAGGTGTGCTTTAGCTTCAATAGGTCAATTGCCTCTTAACTGCTAGGGGAGTGGCTTACACATCTCAAGGATATATATACTCAGACCACACAAACCTTACTCCAGTGTATTTTGACTCTGGAGGGATACTGAACTACTTGATTCTGCTAGGATAGACTAAGTATATTGTTCTCTGCTTTTCTTAAAATTGATCTTAAACTGTGCCAAGCCTGCTTAAAAAGGTTAGTGACTGATGCTGATTCTCTTGATTCTACTGTTCTGACATTCTCTAATCAGGAAGTGTTTGATGCTCTGTTGTGTTTGATGCTCCTGTGCCTTTAATCAGGAACTGCTTTGAGAGGTGTGCTTTAGCTTCCAATAGGTCAATTGTCCTCTTAACTGCTAGGGAGTGGCACACATCTCAAGGATATATACTCCAGACCACACAAACCTTACTCCAGTGTATTTT
>NW_026552270.1:0-1605 GCF_027596085.1 Anoplopoma fimbria | reverse complement strand
ATGTTTATCTGGACGGCTCATCCTCCTGTATACCGGTGTGCCGGATTACCGGTGTTTTTCACGGTACCGGTACCGGTGGACCGGCCGGCTCAACCTCCTATAGCTAGCATAGCTAGAGGAGGTTGAGCCGTCTGGGAGCTAGAGGAGGCGTCCCGGTAGAATCCCGGTGACCGGGAAATAGGTTCCGGCGATCACCGCGCATTGCATGCCGGGTAGATTTTATTTATTTATTTATTTTTTAATTTTAATTTTTAATTTTTTTTTTAATTTTAATTTTTAATTTTTTTTTAATTCAATAACTTTATTGAGACATTTGTTCATACATATAAAACACAATATATTTATATATATATATATATATATATATATATATATATATATATGTATATATTTACATTTTCAAGTTCTTATTTTTAAGATCTTAAGTTGATGCCACGAAGGCTGAAACATCATCTATTATCTTTATTTAATGTTTTATTCTATTTATTTAATGTTTCATTATCTTTATTAAATGTTATATTCTCTTTATTTAATGTTTCATTCTCTTTATTTAATGTTTTATTATCTTCATTTAATGTTTTATTCTCTTTGTTTAATGTTTTAATATCTTTATTTAATGTTTTATTCTATTTATTTAATGTTTCATTCTCTTTATTTAATGTTTTAATATCTTTATTTAATGTTTTAATATCTTTGTTTAATGTTTTATTATCTTTATTTAATGTTTCGCGTTTGTCACAGTCGCGGTGCAGTGACGTCACGTCATGATGTTTTCACGGATGTTTATCTGGACGGCTCATCCTCCTGTATACCGGTGTGCCGGATTACCGGTGTTTTTCACGGTACCGGTACCGGTGGACCGGCCGGCTCAACCTCCAGCCGGTCTTTTAGCACACTAAAACGGCGTAAAATGACCTCCAGCAGCCCAGGGAGGAAAAAATAGCAGGCGCTTTCCGGAGGATTTTAGTGCTGAAATCCGGCTTAATCTGTCTTTTAAGGCAGTGAAACGGCGTAAAATGACCGGCATCACAGCGTCAAAACACCCGCAGCAGAGTGCTCCAAGTCAGGGTAAACTCTGGGAGTGACAGCGGGTCTTTTAGCACACTAAAACGGCGTAAAATGAACCGAAACAACCATGCTGCTCCATCCGCCTAAAAATGACCGCGACCGCCGGCTGAAAACGTCCGTAAAAGAGAGCATGAAGTGGCTAAACAGTGGTGCCATCAGCCTGTCTCTCCATGCTGCTGAATCCGCGTGAAAATGACCGCGACCGCGGGCTGAAAACGGAAGGATAGCATAGCTAGAGGAGGTTGAGCCGTCCGGGAGCTAGAGGAGCCGTCCCGGTAGAATCCCGGTGACCGGGAAATAGGTTCCGGCGATCACCGCGCATTGCATGCCGGGTAGTTTTTATTTTATTTTATTTTTTTAAATTCAATAACTTTCTTGAGACATTTGTTCATACATATAAACGAAAGATCATTATCTTTATTTAATGTTTTATTATCTTTATTTAATGTTTCGCGTTTGTCACAGTCGCGGTGCAGTGACGTCACGTCATGATGTTTTCACGGATGTTTATCTGGACGGCTCATCCTCCTGTATACG
>NW_026552269.1:0-1383 GCF_027596085.1 Anoplopoma fimbria | reverse complement strand
TGTGCCGGATTACCGGTGTTTTTCACGGTACCGGTACCGGTGGACGGCCGGCTCAACCTCCTCTGGCAGCATAGCTAGAGGAGGTTGAGCCGTCTGGGAGCTAGAGGAGGCGTCCCGGTAGAATCCGGTGACCGGGAAATAGGTTCCGGCGATCACCGCGCATTGCATGCCGGGTAGATTTTATTTATTTATTTATTTTTTAATTTTAATTTTTAATTTTTTTTTTAATTTTAATTTTTAATTTTTTTTTAATTCAATAACTTTATTGAGACATTTGTTCATACATATAAAACACAATATATTTATATATATATATATATATATATATATAGTATATATTTACATTTTCAAGTTCTTATTTTTAAGATCTTAAGTTGATGCCACGAAGGCTGAAACATCATCTATTATCTTTATTTAATGTTTTATTCTATTTATTTAATGTTTCATTATCTTTATTAAATGTTATATTCTCTTTATTTAATGTTTCATTCTCTTTATTTAATGTTTTATTATCTTCATTTAATGTTTTATTCTCTTTGTTTAATGTTTTAATATCTTTATTTAATGTTTTATTCTATTTATTTAATGTTTCATTCTCTTTATTTAATGTTTTAATATCTTTATTTAATGTTTTAATATCTTTGTTTAATGTTTTATTATCTTTATTTAATGTTTCGCGTTTGTCACAGTCGCGGTGCAGTGACGTCACGTCATGATGTTTTCACGGATGTTTATCTGGACGGCTCATCCTCCTGTATACCGGTGTGCCGGATTACCGGTGTTTTTCACGGTACCGGTACCGGTGGACCGGCCGGCTCAACCTCCAGCCGGTCTTTTAGCACACTAAAACGGCGTAAAATGACCTCCAGCAGCCCAGGGAGGAAAAAATAGCAGGCGCTTTCCGGAGGATTTTAGTGCTGAAATCCGGCTTAATCTGTCTTTTAAGGCAGTGAAACGGCGTAAAATGACCGGCATCACAGCGTCAAAACACCCGCAGCAGAGTGCTCCAAGTCAGGGTAAACTCTGGGAGTGACAGCGGGTCTTTTAGCACACTAAAACGGCGTAAAATGAACCGAAACAACCATGCTGCTCCATCCGCCTAAAAAATGACCGCGACCGCCGGCTGAAAACGTCCGTAAAAGAGAGCATGAAGTGGCTAAACAGTGGTGCCATCAGCCTGTCTCTCCATGCTGCTGAATCCGCGTGAAAATGACCGCGACCGCGGGCTGAAAACGGAAGGATAGCATAGCTAGAGGAGGTTGAGCCGTCCGGGAGCTAGAGGAGCCGTCCGGTAGAATCCCGGTGACCGGGAAATAGGTTCCGGCGATCACCGCGCATTGCATGCCGGGTAGTTTTTATTTTATTTTATTTTTTAATTTTAAT
>NW_026552268.1:0-567 GCF_027596085.1 Anoplopoma fimbria | reverse complement strand
GTGGTCTGAGTATATATATCCTTGAGATGTGTAAGCCACTCCCCCTAGCAGTTAAGAGGACAATTGACCTATTGAAGCTAAAGCACACCTCTCAGAGCAGTTCCTGATTAAAGGCACAGGAGCATCAAACACAACAGAGCTTCAAACACTTCCTGATTAGAGAATATCAGAACAGTAGAATCAACAGAATCAGCATCAGTCACTAACCCTTTTTTAAGCAGGCTTGGTACAGTTTAAGATCAATTTTAAGAAAACAATATACTTAGTCTATCCTAGCAGAATCAAGTAGTTCAGTATCCTTCCAGAGTCAAAATACACTGGAGAAAGGTTTGTGTGGTCTGAGTATATATCCTTGAGATGTGTAAGCCACTCCCCTAGCAGTTAAGAGGACAATTGACCTATTGAAGCTAAAGCACACCTCTCAGAGCAGTTCCTGATTAAGCACAGGAGCATCAAACACAACAGAGCTTCAAACACTTCCTGATTAGAGAATATCAGAACAGTAGAATCAACAGAATCAGCATCAGTCACTAACCCTTTTTTAAGCAGGCTTGGTACAGTTTAAGA
>NW_026552267.1:0-2273 GCF_027596085.1 Anoplopoma fimbria | reverse complement strand
GGTGGGTATTAATTAATTAATTTCTTTACTGTAATATTTGGCAAAACTGTCCTAATAGCCAGTCAGCTATATGTAGGTGAAGTGCTCTGAGAATATCTGCTCATAACTTTGCTCTCCCCTGCCTCTGTGGGCCGCACCCAAAAATTGCCACCGCTCATGTACACTTTGACCAATCAGAGCGAGGCTCCGATTCTCCGTTCTTATTGGCTGTGGGACTGTCCGGTCACCTTGGCAACGACGTTGGTGCGTCCCTGCGTGTTTCGTCTTCCTATCAATGTAACTGAATTCACATGAACGCGCATAACTGACGTTCGGTGGGAGGAGCTACAGCAGGTAGCGTGGCAGGAGAGGCCAGAGAGCAATATCATACATGAATATGACTAAAAAACACGTTCAGCCCACCGTCTATTCCAGTTGGACAGATTTGTTTCACTCAAGTCCATGAAGATGTGAGTTCTCTGAAGGTCTTCATGCTGCACTTTAAGAACTTCTCGTCCACAAGTTCAGAGTGAAAATCCAAGCTTAACATTTAAAAAGATTTCACCATAAGGTCCATTCAGTAGCTTTCCTGTTGGGAATTTGAAAATCTTTATTTTAATGACAACTGGGCGACTCATCTGCTGAGGTTATGTGGAAGGCTCAACAACAGTTAGTGGATGGACATTGTGATGAGATTATTTTTGCTGTTTTCAAGGTCACAATAATTATTAATCTCAATGTATTTATTTAGGTTTTTGAGTTGCATGTAAGAGAAAATGTGTTTTTGCATACACTTTATATACATGCAGATAGAGTAAGAGCATATATCAGTTTCAGGTCATTTTTTCTTGATTCTTTGGTAAATCACAATGTACTTATGTGTTAAATGAGGTTATTGATCTATATGTCAGAAACAACTCAGCTGTCTATCTTGTTTTGTTAGACGCATCACAGGCATTTGATAGGGTTCACTATTGTAGGCTTTTTGACATCCTCATAGATAGAAACATATGTAGCAAAACTATCAAACTACTGATTGAGATGTATACCACCCAACGCCTCAGAGTGAAATGGGGCAAGTGTGTCACTAATAGTTTTGTTTGTCTCAATGGTGTAAAACAAGGTGGTGTGCTGTCACCAATATTATTCTGTGTTTATATGGATGTTCTACTTTATTAGCTTAACAAATCAGGATTTGGTTGTCATATAGGGACGCGTTTTTGTGGTGCTACATGCTATGCGGATGACTTGACTCTCATTTCACCCTCACGATATTTTATGAATGCATTATTGTCTATTTGTGATGAGTTCGCTCTGGAGTTTAATGTTAAATTTTACCCATCGAAGAGTGTTAGTCTGTCATTTAATTGTCAAGTGGACACTCCATTTCGTATATGTGATGTGCCGATCACACGGTCTGAGAACACCATACATCTGGGACACGTAATAGGTCAGAAGAGTAATGTAGAAAACATAACAAAAGGTACCAATAATTTGATTTGTAGTGCAAATACTATGATGGCCAGGTTCAATATGTGTGCGTCAAGCACAGAAGCGAAATTATTTTAAACTTATTGTACATCGTTCTATGGTTCTGTGTTGTGGAGACTTGATTCCTGCCATATACAGCGTATTTATGTAACATGGCGTGAATTGGCGCGACACATTTGGCGTGTCCCCAGCACTACTCATTGCAATCTGTTACCTAGTCTTATGTCAACATCTAAGTTTGAATGTCAATTGTTATCTCGCTTCTCTACGTGTCTATGCACTGTGCATAATAGCGATAATGCCTTAGTTCGCCTCTGTTCTGATGGATTGATGTATAGTCAGACGTCTGTTGCTATTAACCAACGGTTTCTCATGTACAAAACTAATGAAAATATGTTGACGTATATGAGTCGTGTTTTGCGTCGCCAAATATGTAATGATACCGTTGCTGATTGTATGGATGTTGCTACTTGTATACAAGACCTATGTGATGTTCGTGATGGTCTGAGAGAATGTGAGTTTGAGGGGACTGACATCCAGACCATGATCAGTCTCCTAGCAAGCATGTGATTATGTTTGCTTCTTCCTACTGTACAATATATGTGCGAATAAATTATTATTATTAAATCAGATTAGAACATGGGACTATAACGGGATGTGAATGGATGATGAAAAGCTGTGGTGGGAAGACGAATTTTAATTCCAGCAATATTCAATTTTGGTCATTGAACTTTTTGTGATAAATGTTCGTTTACTGTTCAAGCAACTATAGTGAAATACTCTCTTGATGAAATTGTACAGCA
>NW_026552266.1:0-668 GCF_027596085.1 Anoplopoma fimbria | reverse complement strand
CTAAATATGACGTGTCTTTTTACTTTCTTTCTTTGACATTAATAATATATTAGAATTATTAGTCAGATTTAATTTAAAAAGTCGCAAAAGTAATAAGTCAAATTCTTTCCAGGTTATTTTAGTTGTTTTAAGTTTGTAGATGTTCCTTCATTGTCGTTCCTGTTTGAATTATATTACCTAACAACACACATGGTAGAATAATTTCAATGGTCAATCACAAAGCACTCTGTTATCACTTATGTTTACCTTTAAAGAAGATATATTAGATATGTTCAATTGTTGTCAAATAGGACAGATCATTTTCAGGATTGGTAATAAAAATCAGGGTATTATCTGCATAATGTGATACGCATTTCATTTGAGTTTTTACATATAATAATGTTTAATGAAACAGTACAATTTTTAAAACCATTTCACCACAAAGTCCATTTCAGTAGCTTTCCTGTTGGGAATTTGAAAATCTTTATTTTAATGACAACTGGGCGACTCATCTGCTGAGGTTATGATGGAAGGCTCAACAACAGTTAGTGGACGGACATTCATTCATCTTCCGTAACCGCTTATCCAGTTAAGGGTCGTGGGGATGCTGGAGCCGATCTCAGCTCTCAGCTGTCAATGGGCGAAGGGGCAGGGTTCACCCTATCAGAGGGCTGACATATAGAGACAAA
>NW_026552265.1:0-386 GCF_027596085.1 Anoplopoma fimbria | reverse complement strand
CAAGTTTCCTTACCAACCATGAAATCATACTTTACATGAGTTTCTTCAAGTAAGGGCCTCTCTGGACTCATAATAACAAGTTTCCTTGTGATTTCATGAAAACATGATACTTTCATCACTTTTAGATGCATTTACAGCTTTTCTGCTGCCAAAAGACGTTTCAGCCTTAAAATACCCCAAAAGTGTCTTTTCTGACAGGAAACCATACTTTACATGAGTTTCTTCAAGTCAGGGCCTCTGGACTCATAATAACAAGTTTTCTTATGTTTTCATGAAAACATGATACTTTCATATCTTTTAGATGCATTTCCGGCTTTTTTGCTCACAAAAGTCTTTTCAGCCTGAAAATACCCCAAAAGTGTCTTTTCCAACCATGAAATCATACT
>NW_026552264.1:0-529 GCF_027596085.1 Anoplopoma fimbria | reverse complement strand
TAAATGATCATTTCTTCTATAAAACTGTTCTGTTTGGCTGAAAGGCAAAGAACAGTAAAATATAATTATCAATGAAAATTGTGAAATGTGAAAGATTATTCTGAACTCAGTTTTTCTGGGATTTCATCTTTGTTTTCATTGAACTGATCAGTACTCTGTTGAAATGCACTGTTTGCAGGAATCTTGTACTTCTAGTTCGTAAAATCTCGTGATTTCGGTTTTGGTGTTTCCTGTTCGACTTCAGAGACAGATGTAATGTTCTAGCAGAGTGAAAACATGTTGGACTCTCTCTTCATGCCTGGGAATGTTAAATAAAGTCAGCTTCTACAGTTGACGAACTTGATCAGGTGAGGTTTTGATGTTTGACTTGCAGATTTTTTCTATGAAGCTGGTTTCATTTCTAAAGTAGGTTAGAACGTGTCAGTTGACATTTAAAAACAAGTAGTCTTTTATATACAATTTTTTCTGAAATTTCTAAAAAATGTTTTCCTTTAATAGTTTAAGAAAGTAATTTTGATATTTTTGAACT
>NW_026552263.1:0-553 GCF_027596085.1 Anoplopoma fimbria | reverse complement strand
CTATCTCAGAACAGTGATTCGACAGACACAGATGAGGACACTCCAAGGATACAGTACTGGTTGAGGGTTCCCAGACAAACAGAAACTGATATGGGAATAGTGGGACCTACAGGTCAACCTTTGGAAAATGCAGCTGACGTCCCAACTCCAGAATTGCCTGAACAACCCAGAGTCACCTTACCTGCAAGGGAAGCTAGCAGGAGAGCCCGATCTGTGAGAGATGACAGACAAGAAAACCCCTATGTTTTCATACCGGCAAGAGAACGGAGATGGGACAGGCCAGAAGTACAAAGCAATGGGAATCACTTACCTGTAGACCAAGTACAGCTGGGAGAGTACGAGTTTGAGGGACCTAGACCCAGTACAGATGGAAGTGATGGACCTGTAACCTCTGGAGCAGTAGACACACAAAGTGAGCAAGTCAGGAGGTCTACACGAGACAGAAAGCCCAGACCAATATTGACATACGAGTCATTGGGTCAGCCCTCATACCAACCACACAGCTCTGTAAACAGTGTAAGGGTGCAGCCAATGCCCGTCTGGGGATTACAGC
>NW_026552262.1:0-510 GCF_027596085.1 Anoplopoma fimbria | reverse complement strand
ATTTTACATGAGTTTCTAAAAGTAAGGGCCTCGACTCATAATAACAAGTTCGTTGTAATTTCATGAAAACATGATTCTTTCTTATCACTTTTAGATGCATTTACAGCTTTTCTGCTGCAAAAAGACGTTTCAGCCTTAAAATACCCCAAAAGTTTATTTTCTGACATGAAATCGTACTTTACATGAGTTTCTTCGAGTATGGCCCTCTGGACTCATAATAACGAGTTCCTTATGTAATTTCATGAAAACATGATACTTTCATCACTTTTAGATGCATTCTTCAAGTATGGCCCTCTGGACTCATGATAACAAGTTTTCTTATGTAATTTCATGAAAACATGATACTTTCATCACTTTTAGATGCATTTACAGCTTTTCTGCTGCAAAAAGACGTTTCAGCCTGAAAATACCCCAAAAGTGTCTTTTCTGATAGGAATTCATAATTTACATGAGTTTCTTCAAGTAAGGGCCTCTGGACTCACAAGAACAAGTTTCGTTGTAATTTCATGA
>NW_026552261.1:0-501 GCF_027596085.1 Anoplopoma fimbria | reverse complement strand
TACCCCAAAAGTTTATTTTCTGACATGAAATCGTACTTTACATGAGTTTCTTCGAGTATGGCCCTCTGGACTCATAATAACAAGTTTTCTTATGTAATTTCATGAAAACATGATACTTTCATCACTTTTAGATGCATTTACAGCTTTTCTGCTGCAAAAAGACGTTTCAGCCTGAAAATACCCCAAAAGTTTATTTTCTGACATGAAATCGTACTTTACATGAGTTTCTTCGAGTATGGCCCTCTGGACTCATAATAACAAGTTTTCTTATGTAATTTCATGAAAACATTATACTTTCATCACTTTTAGATGCATTTACAGCTTTTCTGCTGCAAAAAGACGTTTCAGCCTGAAAATACCCCAAAAGTGTCTTTTTGCGACGAATTCATACTTTACATGAGTTTCTTCAAGTAAGGACTCACAATAACAAGTTTCGTTGTAATTTCATGAAAACATGATACTTTCATCACTTTTAGATGCATTTACAGCTTTTCTGCTGCA
>NW_026552260.1:0-875 GCF_027596085.1 Anoplopoma fimbria | reverse complement strand
CATGAAATCGTACTTTACATGAGTTTCTTCAAGTAAGGGCCTCTGGACTCATAATAACAAGTTTCCTTATGTAATTTCATGAAAACATGATACTTTTAGATGCATTTACAGCTTTTCTGCTGCAAAAAGACGTTTCAGCCTGAAAATACCCCAAAAGTGTCTTTTCTGCGGAGAATTCATACTTTACATGAGTTTCTTCAAGTAAGGCCCTCTGGACTCACAAGAACAAGTTTCGTTGTAATTTCATGAAAACATGATACTTTCATCACTTTTAGATGCATTTACAGCTTTTCTGCTGCAAAAAGACGTTTCAGCCTGAAAATACCCCAAAAGTGTCTTTTCTGACATGAAATCGTACTTTACATGAGTTTCTTCAAGTAAGGGCCTCTGGACTCATAATAACAAGTTTCCTTATGTAATTTCATGAAAACATGATACTTTTAGATGCATTTACAGCTTTTCTGCTGCAAAAAGACGTTTCAGCCTGAAAATACCCCAAAAGTGTCTTTTCTGCGGAGAATTCATACTTTACATGAGTTTCTTCAAGTAAGGCCCTCTGGACTCACAAGAACAAGTTTCGTTGTAATTTCATGAAAACGTGACTTTCATCATGAGTTTCAACTTTTCTGCTGCAAAAGACGTTTCAGCCTGAAAATACCCCAAAAGTGTCTTTTCTGCCTACTTTACATGGTTTCTTCAAGTAAGGGCCTCTGGACTCAAATAACAAGTTTCCTTATGTAATTTCATGAAAACATGATACTTTTAGATGCATTTACAGCTTTTCTGCTGCAAAAAGACGTTTCAGCCTGAAAATACCCCAAAAGTGTCTTTTCTGATAGGAATTCATCATTTACATGAGTTTCTTCAAGTAAGGA
>NW_026552259.1:0-677 GCF_027596085.1 Anoplopoma fimbria | reverse complement strand
ACCCCAAAAGTTTATTTTCTGACATGAAATCGTACTTTACATGAGTTTCTTCGAGTATGGCCCTCTGGACTCATAATAACAAGTTTTCTTATGTAATTTCATGAAAACATGATACTTTCATCACTTTTAGATGCATTTACAGCTTTTCTGCTGCAAAAAGACGTTTCAGCCTGAAAATACCCCAAAAGTTTATTTTCTGACATGAAATCGTACTTTACATGAGTTTTCTTCGAGTATGGCCCTCTGGACTCATAATAACAAGTTTTCTTATGTAATTTTACATGAAGACATTATACTTTCATCACTTTTAGATGCATTTACAGCTTTTCTGCTGCAAAAGACGTTCTCAGCCTGAAAATACCCCAAAAGTGTCTTTTTGCGACGAATTCATACTTTACATGAGTTTCTTCAAGTAAGGACTCAAATAACAAGTTTCGTTGTAATTTCATGAAAAACATGATACTTTCATCACTTTTGTAGATGCATTTACAGCTTTTTCTGCTGCAAAAAAAGATCGTTTCAGCCTGAAAATACCCCAAAAGTGTCTTTTCTGATAGCAATTCATAATTTAGCAGCAGTTTCTTCATAGTGACTCACAATAACAAGTTTCGTTGTAATTTCATGAAAACATGATACTTTCATCACTTTTAGATGCATTTACAGCTTTTCTGCTGCAA
>NW_026552258.1:0-644 GCF_027596085.1 Anoplopoma fimbria | reverse complement strand
TTCATAATTTACATGAGTTTCTTCAAGTAAGGACTCACAATAACAAGTTTCGTTTCTTCAAGTAAGGGCCTCTGGACTCATGATAACAAGTTTCGTTGTAATTTCATGAAAACATGATACTTTCATCACTTTTAGATGCATTTACAGCTTTTCTGCTGCAAAAAGACGTTTCAGCCTGAAAATACCCCAAAAAGTGTCTTTTCTGACGGAGAATTCATACTTTACATGAGTTTCTTCAAGTAAGGCCCTCTGGACTCACAAGAACAAGTTTCGTTGTAATTTCATGAAAACATGATACTTTCATCACTTTTAGATGCATTTACAGCTTTTCTGCTGCAAAAAGACGTTTCAGCCTGAAAATACCCCAAAAGTGTCTTTTCTGACATGAAATCGTACTTTACATGAGTTTCTTCAAGTAAGGCCCTCTGGACTCATAATAACAAGTTTCCTTATGTAATTTCATGAAAACATGATACTTTCATCACTTTTAGATGCATTTACAGCTTTTCTGCTGCAAAAAGACGTTTCAGCCTGAAAATACCCCAAAAGTGTCTTTTCTGATAGCAATTCATAATTTACATGAGTTTCTTCAAGTAAGGACTCACAATAACAAGTTTCGTTGTAATTTCATGAAAACATGATAC
>NW_026552257.1:0-567 GCF_027596085.1 Anoplopoma fimbria | reverse complement strand
TTTCATCACTTTTAGATGCATTTACAGCTTTTCTGCTGCAAAAAGACGTTTCAGCCTGAAAATACCCCAAAAGTGTCTTTTCTGATAGGAATTCATAATTTACATGAGTTTCTTCAAGTAAGGACTCACACAACAAGTTTCGGTTGTAATTTCATAATCAAGTTTCGTTGTAATTTCATGAAAACATGATACTTTCATCACTTTTAGATGCAAAGTATGGCCCTCTGGACTCATAATAACAAGTTTTCTTATGTAATTTCATGAAAACATGATACTTTCATCACTTTTAGATGCATTTACAGCTTTTCTTGTTGCAAAAAGACGTTTCAGCCTTAAAATACCCAAAAGTTTATTTTCTTCATATGAAATCGTACTTTACATGAGTTTCTTCGAGTATGGCTCCTCTGGATTCATAATAACAAGTTTTCTTATGTAATTTCATGAAAACATTATACTTTCATCACTTTTAGATGCATTTACAGCTTTTCTGCTGCAAAAAGACGTTTCAGCCTGAAAATACCCCAAAAGTGTCTTTTCTGACATGAATTCATACTTTACATGAGTTTC
>NW_026552256.1:0-818 GCF_027596085.1 Anoplopoma fimbria | reverse complement strand
TTCAAGTAAGGACTCACAATAACAAGTTTCGTTGTAATTTCATGAAAACATGATACTTTCATCACTTTTAGATGCATTTACAGCTTTTCTGCTGCAAAAAGACGTTTCAGCCTGAAAATACCCCAAAAGTGTCTTTTCTGATAGCAATTCATAATTTACATGAGTTTCTTCAAGTAAGGACTCACAATAACAAGTTTCGTTGTAATTTCATGAAAACATGATACTTTCATTACTTTTAGATGCATTTACAGCTTTTCTGCTGCAAAAAGACGTTTCAGCCTGAAAATACCCCAAAAGTGTCTTTTCTGATAGCAATTCATAATTTACATGAGTTTCTTCAAGTAAGGACTCACAATAACAAGTTTCGTTGTAATTTCATGAAAACATGATACTTTCATTACTTTTAGATGCATTTACAGCTTTTCTGCTGCAAAAAGACGTTTCAGCCTGAAAATACCCCAAAAGTGTCTTTTCTGATAGCAATTCATAATTTACATGAGTTTCTTCAAGTAAGGACTCACAATAACAAGTTTCGTTGTAATTTCATGAAAACATGATACTTTCATTACTTTTAGATGCATTTACAGCTTTTCTGCTGCAAAAAGACGTTTCAGCCTGAAAATACCCCAAAAGTGTCTTTTCTGATAGCAATTCATAATTTACATGAGTTTCTTCAAGTAAGGACTCACAATAACAAGTTTCGTTGTAATTTCATGAAAACATGATACTTTCATTACTTTTAGATGCATTTACAGCTTTTCTGCTGCAAAAAGACGTTTCAGCCTGAAAATACCCCAAAAGTGTCTTTTCTGATAGCA
>NW_026552255.1:0-632 GCF_027596085.1 Anoplopoma fimbria | reverse complement strand
GCATTTACAGCTTTTCTGCTGCAAAAAGACGTTTCAGCCTGAAAATACCCCAAAAGTGTATTTTCTGATAGAAATTCATACTTTACATGAGTTTCTTCAAGTAAGGACTCACAATAACAAGTTTCGTTTCTTCAAGTAAGGGCCTCTGGACTCATGATAACAAGTTTCGTTGTAATTTCATGAAAACACCGATACTTTCGATGCATTTTACAGCTTTTCTGCTGCAAAAAGACGTTTCAGCCTGAAAATACCCCAAAAGTGTCTTTTCTGACAGGAATTCATACTTTACATGAGTTTCTTCAAGTAAGGGCCTCTGGACTCATAATAACAAGTTTCCTTATGTTTTCATGAAAACATGATACTTTCATCACTTTTAGATGCATTTACAGCTTTTCTGCTGCCAAAAGACGTTTCAGCCTTAAAATACCCCAAAAGTGTCTTTTCTGCGAAGAAACCATACTTTACATGAGTTTCTTCAAGTAAGGCCCTCTGGACTCATAATAACAAGTTTCCATATGTTTTCATGAAAACATGATACTTTCATCACTTTTAGATGCATTTACAGCTTTTCTGCTGCCAAAAGACGTTTCAGCCTTTTAAAATACCCCAAAACTGTCTTTTCTGATAGGAAT
>NW_026552254.1:0-1083 GCF_027596085.1 Anoplopoma fimbria | reverse complement strand
TTTCTTCAAGTAGGGAGCCTCTGGACTCATAATAACAAGTTTGTTTGTAATTTCAAAACATGATACTTTTAAGTTGTTGTATTTCATGAAAACAATACTTACTGTAAATGATTTCTTCAAGTATGGCCTCTGGACTCATAATAACAAGTTTCCTTGTGTTTTCATGAAAACATGATACTTTCATCACTTTTAGATGCATTTACAGCTTTTCTGCTACAAAAGAGCGTTTCAGCCTTAAAATACCCCAAAAGTGTCTTTTCTGACAGGAATTCATACTTTACATGAGTTTCTTCAAGTAAGGGCCTCTGGACTCATAATAACAAGTTTCCTTGTGTTTTCATGAAAACATGATACTTTCATCACTTTTAGATGCATTTACAGCTTTTCTGCTGCAAAAAGACGTTTCAGCCTTAAAATACCCCAAAAGTGTCTTTTCTGACAGAATTCATACTTTACATGAGTTTCTTCAAGTAAGGGCCTCGACTCATAATAACAAGTTTCCTTGTGTTTTCATGAAAACATGATACTTTCATCACTTTTAGATGCATTTACAGCTTTTCTGCTGCAAAAAGACGTTTCAGCCTTAAAATACCCCAAAAGTTTCTTTTCTGACAGGAATAAATACTTTACATGAGTTTCTTCAAGTAATGGCCCTCTGGACTCATAATAACAAGTTTTCTTATGTAATTTCATGAAAACATGATACTTTCATCACTTTTAGATGCATTTACAGCTTTTCTGCTGCAAAAAGACGTTTCAGCCTTAAAATACCCCAAAAGTGTCTTTTCTGACAGGAATTCATACTTTACATGAGTTTCTTCAAGTAAGGGCCTCTGGACTCATAATAACAAGTTTTCTTATGTAATTTCATGAAAACATGATACTTTCATCACTTTTAGATGCATTTACAGCTTTTCTGCTGCAAAAAGACGTTTCAGCCTTAAAATACCCCAAAAGTTTATTTTCTGACATGAAATCGTACTTTACATGAGTTTCTTCAGTATAATGCCTCAGATATATGATAACAAGTTTTCTTATGTAATTTCATGAAAACATGATACTTTCATCACTTTTAGATGCATT
>NW_026552253.1:0-7812 GCF_027596085.1 Anoplopoma fimbria | reverse complement strand
ATCGTCATGGAAGTGCATGACCAGTGTGTCAAGCTCCTCCAAGCATCTTAAAGCATAATGTTTGGAGGGGACACATATCGGAAACCTGACAGATCCATTAATGGTTCGAATAGAGATATGTCATAAATGAACTACACTGCAAAACATTCACAAATGTATTTTATTCTTCTAAAGGAAAACACATTTTGAATGGCAGTATTGAACTGATACATATCAAATCAATTATTTAATTGCAGGCCTTATCATACAGTTTTGTAGACTGATAAATAACATGTGAAAAATATTGATCTAAATTTGAATTCGTATTTTCTGAATACCTTTTCTTTTCTTAGTTGTATCTTATGCCTCAATGAACACACAGGCAAAGGTTAAGGTTAAAGGGAAAAACAGCATCAAGAATTTTAACATATACACCAACGGTTCTATGAACATCCTTTCTGTACCGACAGTGATATATTGATGCACTTCTTATGACAAATGTACTTATTGTAAGTCGCTTTGGATAAAAGCGGCTGCTAAATGCCCTAAATGTAAACGTAAATGGAACTTATTTTTAATCTTGAGTATGTGATATTATTCGAACATTTCCACTAACTGATTGGTGTGTGAAGGCAAACGAAAACGACATTAGAATGGATGTAATGAACTGATAAATATAAATTACTGTGTAGAACTGATACAAATAAAAGCTAGATAGCACTGTAGTGTTATCCAACAGTGTCAAACGTGCCGTGACACACAAAAGGTTGAAAAACAATGGCCTAGGCAAAAGAGCCAAAATGTTTTCTCCTCCTGTCATTTGCAGCCACGAAATGCTTGCAAATTGACTTTTTGTCCAGTAAGTCAAGTCTATCCTGATGGACATGACAGACAGCAACATGGTTGAGTCTGTTTTGAGACATTGTGGACCGGAGCCAGGTTTTGAGCCTGCGGAGGACACTAAAGCTTCTCTCTGCCTCACAGGATGAAACAGGGACTACCAGAAGCAACCTGACCAGGTTTTCCACTTGCCCAAATAGTCCACGTACCTCTACAGGCAATCCACGAATGATCCCTGCAGCCTCTGCACTGTTGCTAAATGAGTAGCTCAGGCGAAACATAGAAAGCTGCACTGAAAGTGACTCTCTGTTGAACTCTGAGTATTTCTCAATGACTGCTGCATCAATCTCTCCACTCAGAAGTGTCTCTTCCAACTTTTGCAAAGTCAACAAGTCATCCTGGTTAAATAGCTCACTGAGCTTTGCATCTACAATATCCAGGACTTTAAAGAATTCCCCTCTGTAGTGGTCCCTGGCACTTTTAGGCTGATGTGCCTCAGCTCCTTCAATGAAGCGTTTTGGGGGCGGTCTGGTCTGTGGAATGGTAATGGGCTTAACACCTAAAGACTGAACGACAGCCGTCGCCTCTTCAAACAGAGATTTGAAACTTGCCTCATTTCTTTTGGCCTTGATTGAGGTCCTAACAACTTGAACAGCAGCCCTCATGCCAGCAATGGTTTCAGTTCTCTTCTGAAAAGAGATGTTCAGGCATTCAAGCTCACAAATCACTGGTGAGGCAAGGATGAGACCCAAAACAGTTTTGCCTTTCCTGAACTGCCCCAGCAGCCCATTAGCAGTAGATGCAGTATTTGAGGCACCACAAGCCATCTCCTGCAAGCTGGCCAGCACTGACCCATACTGTGACAAACAGCTGTGATGGCTTTGCCCCGTACTGTCCATCTCGTGGGACACAGGGGTTTTATTGCAGTGCACGATGGGTTCTCTGCATGTGCTATTGCTGCATGGATCGCCTTAAACTTCCCTGAATGAGACAAAAGGACTCCAAGCTGGTTGACCCAATCCAATGAGTCTCTGATCAGAACAGAGGCTAAGCAAGCTTTCTGTGTGACCAAATTAGTACAGTGGGCTCCACAGTGAACATAAAGTGCTAGTGGCTGCTCTTGTTTTATCAGTGCCTGTGCACCAGCATGCTTCCCAGCCATATTAGCTGCCCCGTCATAAGTTTGACCTCGTAAACCATGCATTGGTAAGTTTAATCTCAGCAGCACATCTTGAACTACTCCAGCAAGGCTTTTTCCTGATGTTTCAGTAACAGAATACATGCCGATGAACTCTTCATGGGGCTTCAGGTCATTGTCAACATAACGCAGGCAAATACTTTCTTGTTCTTGCCCAGATATGTCTTGTGTTCCATCCATAATAACTGCATACTGAATAACTGGTAGATCTCTGATTGTATCAGCTATTCCACTTACAATACTGTTGCTCATTGCAGACAGAATTTCATTCTGGATCTGTGGACTGATATAATCTTTCTGGGACCTCTGCAACCATTTGGCTAAAAGGACATCATCCTCTGCCTTGTCTTTCAAGAGTTGATACAAATTACTGTTTTCATCCTCATGTCCTCTCAAGGCCTGTCCCTGTCGTGCCAAATATTTGATTGAACTCACGATTTTCCCCAGACAGTGCCTGTTGTCTGATTGTGTATTTGCCAAAGCACTGGACAACTGTGCATTTACAGGATGTTTTTCTTGTGCAGTCACAGAGACAGCGTGACGGTGTGTATGACTACTTTCATGTGCTTTAAATTTTTCAATAGCTTTCTTCCAATTTCTGAATCCAGAAGTGATAAAGGCGGGCTCGGATTTTACAGCAAATGGTGTGGGTTTGTCCTGGTAAACTCTCATGCAATAAAAACACAAAACCCCCTTCTGTACTGCATCATAATGTAGCCAGGGAAAGTCCTTGTACCACTGCTCTTGGAAGGAGAGAGTTCTGTTAGACAGAACTTGAGTTTCAATGAATTTTGGATGTGGCTGATATGACTCTGTCCTTTCCGCCCTGACTTCAGTGTCTCTCAGCTGTCTGTCCCTGCTCTGAACACCCTAAAAGGGAAACAGTCACAATGTCACACAATGCAACAAGACTGCAGTTACTACAAGCACCCTAACCCTAACCCTTTAAGGTTAGGTGAATTAGGTATAGAAAAATACTGATGGTAAAGCTAGTGGAATATTAAAATCACGTTTGTAATTTTCACTTCTTATCATGTTCAAATTTCCTCTCATGATCAACAACCTAACCTCACCTCACTATACTGTAGCACCTACCTGCAACCCTGCAGTGCTGGCTTTCACTGCATCTCCCTTACTGTTAGTGTCCAGCTGGACGTCATCTGATCTCTAATGTGAAAGCAGTGGAGATGAATGAATGAGGCATAGAAAAATAGTGATGGGAAAAGCTAGTGCAATATTAAAATCATGTTTGTAATTTAATGATTAAATTCAACTGTGTTCACTTCTTACCATGTTAAAACCTTCCTCTCATGATCAACAACCTAACATCACCTCACTCTATACTGTAGCACCTACCTGCAACTCTGCAGTGCTGGCTTTCACTGCATCTCCCTTACTGTTAGTGTCCAGCTGGACGTCATCTGATCTCTAATATGAAAGCAGTGGAGATGAATGACGTTCACGTTGCATAATTACGTCACTAACTTCATAACGTTCCCATGGCAACAGGGGGAAATGGCGCATTTTACTGGAGGGACTGCTGTAGCACCTACCTGCAACTCTGAAGTGCTGGCTTTCCCTGATTCAACCTCACTGTTAGTGTCCATCTGGACTTCATCTGAGCTCTAATATGAAAGCAGTGGAGATTAATAAGGCATAGAAAAATACTGATGGGATTGTCAAGAACAAGGGAAAAACATACAGACAGACTAACTCCTTTCTAGATGTGGGAGATGTGTGACGTTACTCTCGTTTTCAAGTGATATGGGTTAAGTTAATAGAAAAATAATGTTATTTGTCAATTAAATCAAATCGCTTTTTGTCCTTTACTTTACTGTAAAGTCCGCCAGCAAACGTTGGCTAGTAACGTTCATAATAACAACTTTTACCTAGCAAGAGTGTACTAGTTAGATGTTGAATCACAACATCATCTTAACATCAACAACTCTAACGTTAGTCTGAAAATATAATCATCCTCCTGGATAAAATTATGACCAACTCACATTTCCTTTCTTCTTTTTCTTCCCCTGGAGAAAGAAATCTTTTAAACTGCGCTGCTGCTGTCTTTTCATTTTAACGGCTCTAACCTGTCGCGTTAGCTGCAGACACCAGCATCTCAAATTCTCAGCTTAGCGCTGTCTTGCGAGACAGCCGTATTCACGCGAGATCACGAGATCACGCGATAATAGTTGCAGGCTGGCAGCGATCAGCAGCGGTGACCGCGGCGCAGCGCTTCCGCGTCCGTCCCCGATGGAAAGCAGGCAACTTAGCCTTCTAGGCAGCGATTCGAAGGCGTTTCCAGCCTGAAGTCCTTACAACCCTGCGCGCTGCCATACATGGGGCAGGTGACAAGACGCTGTGTTGCGCTTTCAAAATAAAAGCAAGTGAGTAAAATATAAAAAATAAAAAAAAGATATTTTGCGGTATAATTTTTGGGGGGGACAAATGCGCCAGTCTCGAAAATTGGGGGACACGTCCCCTCCGTCCCCCGGTGTAGAACAGGCCACATTCATACATCTCAGTAAATTACAACAGGCCATTGTTTCAGTTAAAATAAATAATAACATAAATATGACCTATATATTAATTTAAATCAATTAACAAAAATATATTATCCACATAGGTCTCACTTTACCAGTGAATGAAATAAAAACTCAAATAACTCAAAATAGCCTTTTAGCATCAATTGTCCGAATTAAATAATGAATCCCCCTTTTTCTCTCCTTCCATACAATGCACACAATAGCTTAACATTTAGAATTACCCCACGGTGTTAGCAGTTAACTCGTGCGTTAGCTCGAGTTCAATGCTAATTCGCCTTGGTCGCTACACTAGCGGCTAACGCACAAGGTTTCAATTTAGCAGTTAGCGACAAGTTCGCACTGACGCACACACACCTCCACTCGACGCTCCCCACATTCAAAAGACACATTAAACTCACCGCCGAGCGGGCAACATCAACTGTGGACTGTTGAGTCAGCTCGCGGTGTTTTCCAACTACTTCTAGATACTTTTAACTACTTCTAGATATTTTTCAATCGTGCAACCGAACGGTGCGTTCTCTCCTCTCCCACTAATTATCACGCAGTTATGCGCACCTGCAACGCCGCTTCACCGTGACGTCATGACGCACGTCTCTCTGCTCTGTCCGACGCAGTTAACCCCATAAATGCCAGCTATCGCTCTCTCACACATTCATACAAAGTAATAGCGGACTTTTACTCTTTCTTCTTTTAACTTTTCACAGCTTATGAAGCCTGGGCTACATTAGTCACTGAATCTAGTGTTATTTTGATATTGAGTGTGATCTTAAAGGTACAGTATGTAGTTTTTTAAGTAATTTATTACCTCAAATCAACATCGTCATTCATAAATAAGTCCCTATTGGTGTAAAATGATCTATGTCAACAATCTCACTTATCCTCCTGAGCGAAGAATCACTTCTCTGAATGTACCTTGGACGGGTAAGCTCTGGAGGCTTCCGGTCTATGAACTGCCGAGAGGGACAAAAAGCACCGCGTGGTACAGGTGAGGTGAAACGCGTTTTCACTCCGAGCCAGCGGGACTGTGGAGCTTAGCGAGACGCGCTTGTCACTTCTAGGGTGACCCTCTATGAGTTGTTGAAAAGGAGGACACCTCAGCCCGGGGGGGGATGCGCGCCTCGGACCTACGGCCGACGGGAGGGGGGAGTGGGGAGGTGAGGTGCGCCGATCTGGGTTCTCATAAACCCGTTCGCGTTGGTAAGAGACGACCAGAGTCTACAGCGTCCATTCGCTCCAGTAATAACCCGGTCACGGTGATAGATTACGCTAACTCTAACCATAACCCTAACCATAACTACCAATGCGAACGGTGTAGACTCTGCTCGTCTCTAACCACCGCGAACTGGTTTATGAGAACCCAGATCGTTTCACACAGACGCGGGAGGGTAGCCTACCTTTTACGTCAGTATCAGACGTCTAGGGGCGTGACAAATCGTCGGTATATTAAGAGTTGGGATGAGAACGGGTTGTTGTAATACACCACGGACCTGTGACCGGCGGGGGTGTCTCAAAAAGGAGGACAAATACGCGTCCGGCTTGATGCTGCGCCGGACGCCGGACAGAGCTTTGAAAAACCGCACTGCACTTTAGTTTGTTTGAAATAACGTAAATCATCATCCGAAACAAAACTTGATGAAGTGGTGTTTGAAGACATGTTGTCATAGCTTCTTGAATCTTGACTAATACCGCATGCCGTAGTTTGAAAACGCGAGGTGCTAGAGAGCATAAATTCGTTTGAATGCAAAATCAAATTTGACCACTAGATGGGAGTAAAAATTACACACTGTACCTTTAAAGCACTAGAAGTAAAGCAACCTGTAATGCAAATGCTGGCCTGTGAGTAATTGTTATCTTACCTGTGATGGATTTGGGTTGGGTCTCTCAGCCCATGGTCCTTGCATGGTCTGGTGCCAGTCCATATCAACCACATCGTCCTCAGCAGCTGATCCATTCTTAAGTTGGTACAAGTGTGTGGGAAGTTAGTCACTGAATCTAGTGTTATTTTGATATTGAGTGTGATCAAGCAACTTGCTCCAACTGTTACACTGAAATTTGAACAATGTGTGTAGCTAGTTTGTTACGTTGTAGGAGTCAGTTCCTCTAAATATGAAATACCAATAAACTAACATAGTGAACAAATGTGTATTACCTGTGTCCTGACCTGCATGTTTTTCAATTCTGCACACTATTGTCACTAACCTATAGGTTACTACTACTAGATATGTTGTTGTACTACACTCTACCCTATATTGGATTACACACACACATACATACATTTTGCATTGTCAGTGTCCTGACCTTACTGTCAGCACGTTTTCCTGCTGTTGGCTGCAGTGGTGCATCATGGTGAGCTGGAGGCTGTAAGCAAAACAATTATCACCATCCATATCAGTGTACTGCAGAAAATAAAATCTAACCAAGTGTTATTAAGATAAAAACATCTATTTGGTATTGATTTTAGTATGAAGAGACTTACCTGGCTCTCTTGAAAGATCATTTTGACTAAATTTAAGAGGACTTTGACTTATTTGAAGGAGTGAAGGACTACGAGACAAAATTACTTTTTTTCAGGATGAGACGTCTTAAGTCAAACTGTAGATTAAGTCAAATGATTTTACGAGAAAGGGTTAGGTAAGTCTCTTTATACTGAAAACAATACCAACTACTTTTTTGATCTTGATATAAGATTAATAACACTTTTTTTTTTTTTGATAAGCAGTTTTTGCAGTGTGTCAAAGCAATTGGGCTGAAATGTCCATCACACCTAAGTTGTGATGCATGCAATACACAATGTCATAAGCATAAAAAAAATACTTATCATCATCATAGGCTAGCTTACTTCTCTGTCATGACGTTCTAAAATTCTGTCAGGGACTTCAACGCCAGTACTGTAAAGGTACTGCTTGTACCGTCTTCTGCCTTTTCCCTGAAACAAAAGACAATGTCAATACAGTATAGATAGCCTATAAGATGGTGCAGCTAGCCTATACTTGCCTACTAGTTATCATGAATATCTGGTAGCTTTCTCCATTTCTCAGCCTGCTACTTGCCATTACCTATATCATGCCTAATATTTATTATTAATAACATTACTACTGTACTAGTACTATACTTCTTCTTCTTATTATGGTAGAAGTAGTAGGACAACTACTAGGCTACCATAATAATAATAATAATAGGCCTAATAATAATAATAATAATAATAATAATCAGAAGAAGAATAGTAATAATAACAAAAACATATCAATAATT
>NW_026552252.1:0-799 GCF_027596085.1 Anoplopoma fimbria | reverse complement strand
TTGCCAGACACACTCACAGCTTTTAAATGTCAAATCAGAATGTACAAAGTGGCTATAAGGATCACAAATGTAGTGCAGTAAAAAGATTAATATTTACTGTTGAAATGTAGAATACGTTAGCATAAAATTGAAAAGAAAATGATCGATGAGCTTAGGAATGATGAAAGCCATCATTTAACTGGATTTGTGTCATTTCTATACCGGCAAGTCATGATCTAGCTATTTCCTTCCCACCCTGTCGGTGTCCACTGAAAAAGCAGCAGCGCCCTCTGCTTTTTGTAAAGAGGAGTGAAAAAAGCTTACAGCACCTGGTATTCCCAGGCGGTCTCCCATCCAAGTACTGACCAGGCCCGACCCTGCTTAGCTTCCGAGATCAGACGAGATCGGGGCGTGTTCAGGGTGGTATGGCCGTAAGCAAATATTGCGCCTACCAAAGGGCCTTTTAAAGATACTATATCACCACGCTTTGCTCTTTCGTCTATACAGGGAGCGCCTGCAGATTGCCAGACACACTCACAGCTTTTAAATGTCAAATCAGAATGTACAAAGTGGCTATAAGGATCACAAATGTAGTGCAGTAAAAAGATTAATATTTACTGTTGAAATGTAGAATACGTTAGCATAAAATTGAAAAAGAAAATGATCGATGAGCTTAGGAATGATGAAAGCCATCATTTAACTGGATTTGTGTCATTTCTATACCGGCAAGTCATGATCTAGCTATTTCCTTCCCACCCTGTCGGTGTCCACTGAAAAAGCAGCAGCGCCCTCTGCTTTTTGTAAAGAGGAGTGAAAAAGC
>NW_026552251.1:0-3261 GCF_027596085.1 Anoplopoma fimbria | reverse complement strand
GCATCACGGCCAAAACATCCACGGCAGAATGTCCAAGTCGCGGCAACTCTGGGAGTGACAGCAGTCTTCACACAAAACGGCGTAAATGAACCGAAACAACCATGCTGCTCCCCGTAAAGAGAGCATGGAGTGGGGAAACAGTGGTGCCATCAGCCTGCCTCTCCATGCTGCTCCATCCGCGAGAAAATGACCGCGACCGCCGGCTGAAAACGTCCGTAAAAGAGTGAGCATGGAGTGGGGAAACAGTGGTGCCATCAGCCTGTCTCTCCATGCTGCTCCATCCGCGAGAAAATGACCGCGACCGCCGGCTGAAAACGTCCGTAAAGAGAGAGCATGGAGTGGGGAAACAGTGGTGCCATCAGCCTGTCTCTCCATGCTGCTCCATCCGCGAGAAAATGACCGCGACCGCCGGCTGAAAACGTCCGTAAAGAGAGCATGGAGTGGGTAAACAGTGGTGCCATCAGCCTGTCTCTCCATGCTGCTCCATCCGCGAGAAAATGACCGCGACCGCCGGCTGAAAACGTCCGTAAAAGAGTGCATGGAGTGGGGAAACAGTGGTGCCATCAGCCTGTCTCTCCATGCTGCTCCATCCGCGAGAAAATGACCGCGACCGCCGGCTGAAAACGTCCGTAAAAGAGAGCATGAAGTGGGGAAACAGTGGTGCCATCAGCCTGTCTCTCCATGCTGCTCCATCCGCGAGAAAATGACCGCGACCGCCGGCTGAAAACGTCCGTAAAAGAGAGCATGTCCGTAAGTGGGGAAACAGTGGTGCCATCAGCCTGTCTCTCCATGCTGCTCCATCCGCGAGAAAATGACCGCGACCGCCGGCTGAAAACGTCCGTAAAAGAGTGCATGGAGTGGGGAAACAGTGGTGCCATCAGCCTGTCTCTCCATGCTGCTCCATCCGCGAGAAAATGACCGCGACCGCCGGCTGAAAACGTCCGTAAAAGAGTGCATGAAGTGGGGAAACAGTGGTGCCATCAGCCCGTCTCTCCATGCTGCTCCATCCGCGAGAAAATGACCGCGACCGCCGGCTGAAAACGTCCGTAAAAGAGTGCATGAAGTGGGTAAACAGTGGTGCCATCAGCCTGTCTCTCCATGCTGCTCCATCCGCGAGAAAATGACCGCGACCGCCGGCTGAAAACGTCCGTAAAAGAGAGAGCATGGAGTGTGGAAACAGTGGTGCCATCAGCCTGTCTCTCCATGCTGCTCCATCCGCGAGAAAATGACCGCGACCGCCGGCTGAAAACGTCCGTAAAAGAGTGCATGAAGTGGGGAAACAGTGGTGCCATCAGCCTGTCTCTCCATGCTGCTCCATCCGCGAGAAAATGACCGCGACCGCCGGCTGAAAACGTCCGTAAAATAGTGCATGAAGTGGGGAAACAGTGGTGCCATCAGCCTGTCTCTCCATGCTGCTCCATCCGCGAGAAAATGACCGCGACCGCCGGCTGAAAACGTCCGTAAAAGAGTGCATGAAGTGGGTAAACAGTGGTGCCATCAGCCTGCCTCTCCATGCTGCTCCATCCGCGAGAAAATGACCGCGACCGCCGGCTGAAAACGTCCGTAAAAGAGTGCATGAAGTGGGTAAACAGTGGTGCCATCAGCCTGCCTCTCCATGCTGCTCCATCCGCGAGAAAATGACCGCGACCGCCGGCTGAAAACGTCCGTAAAAGAGTGCATGAAGTGGGTAAACAGTGGTGCCATCAGCCTGCCTCTCCATGCTGCTCCATCCGCGTAAAAATGACCGCGACCGCCGGCTGAAAACACCGGTAAAAGAGACCATGAAGTGGCTAAAGAGTGGTGCCATCAGCCTGTCTCTCCATGCTGCTCCATCCGCGAGAAAATGACCGCGACCGCCGGCTGAAAACGTCCGTAAAAGAGAGCATGGAGTGGGGAAACAGTGGTGCATCAGCCTGTCTCTCCATGCTGCTCCATCCGCGAGAAAATGACCGCGACCGCCGGCTGAAAACGTCCGTAAAAGAGTGCATGAAGCGGCTAAACAGTGGTGCTATCAGCCTCTCCATGCTGCTCCATCCGCGTGGAAATGTTCAAAGTGTTTTAATACGGACAGCGGGTGGTGATTCGCAGGCGTGTCCATCGTCTCTTGTGCCACCTTGCCCGGTTTAAATCGTTTCGTACCATGAGCATGATCAGCATAGCGAAAATATGACAGAGTGTTTTACAACGGGTAAGGTTATTGTCAAAATGCATAGGAGGTTTGATAGCATCTTTGTCACACTTACCCGATGTGACCACTTTTGGTAGGGTATCACCAAGCCACCTCTCGCACGATTTCAGAAACCCAGTTTTCAAAAACATCGCGTCCATGAAAAGACAGCGGTCTTTGACAAACGCCTTATCCGAGATTGATGCGTCTTTTTCGGACGAATTTGAGGCGATGTGACACCCTTTTTATGGTGCTATTGGAGTTTTCTCAGGCTTCATGTCCGAGATATATGAGCCTCCCTGGGCATATTTTGACGCAATATGCTACTTTTTTGACACTTTGAGCCAAATGAACGGTTTTTCTCAGGCTTCATGCCCGATATATATGAGCCTCCGCTGGGCATATTTTGGTGATATATGCCGCTGTTTGACCGTCTGACCGATATGCAAACGTGACCCGCCATCGGAGGGCCCCGCCGGCCGGCTTCATGCCGGTGTTCTGGTGGGCGGTTCCTCCGGCTTGCGGGTTCGATTCCAGGCAGGGAGGGCTTTCGCAAGGGGTGTTTTCGGACCCCTCCCCTGCATTCCTCCGGGTCGGCCGATTTTAAGCGAGATCGAGATGCTCCGTCTGTCCCAGTTGTCCTACGACGGAGGCCGTCGCCGTGTCGCGGTTCCCCACGGTAACCTCCTCGCGAGCGGCGTGCCTCCGGATAACACTTTGTTTCTCAAACCCAGGTGCATCGCACCAACCCCGATGCTTCTCGCTTCGCCCCGCCGACGGCCCTCCGTGGTTGTTCGGCGGGGCTCTCAAAACCCCCCTGGTGCACGCGCGGTCCGGTGGGTCTCCACCCGGCTCCGGCGTGCGTCTGTGGGCTACCTGGTTGATCCTGCCAGTAGCATATGCTTGTCTCAAAGATTAAGCCATGCAAGTCTAAGTACACACGGCGGTACAGTGAAACTGCGAATGGCTCATTAAATCAGTTATGGTTCCTTTGATCGCTCTAACGTTACTTGGATAACTGTGGCAATTCTAGAGCTAATACATGCCAACGAGCGCTGACCTCCGGGGATGCGTGCATTTATCAGACCCAAAAC
>NW_026552250.1:0-866 GCF_027596085.1 Anoplopoma fimbria | reverse complement strand
CCGAAATTTCAGTTACTATCCTGCAGAAATGTGTTTTGGGAGCTTTAAAGTCATAAATAGCAGTATGTGTGGATAATGTTCAATAATACGTAGTCATTTTCAGGTACAACTGAAGTTATATGTAAATACTGCTGTTTACAGCCAGTTTCTTGATGGTAAAGTATGTATTTTGAACAATGTCCTACATTTCAGTCACTATCCTGCAGAAATGTGTTTTTGGAGCTTTAAAGTCATAAATAGCAGCGTTTGGCAGCTTTTGGCAGTATGTGTGGATAATGTTCAATAATACATAGCTTACATGATTTCCATCAAGAAACTGGCTCTAAGCAGCAGTATTTGCAATTTCAGGTCATTTTCAGGTACAACTGAAGTTATATGTAAATACTGCTGTTTACAGCCAGTTTCTTGATGGCAAAGTATGTATCATTGAACATTATCCTACATTTCAGTCACTATCCTGCAGAAATGTGTTTTTGGACCTTTAAATTCATAAATAGCAGTGTTTGGCTGCTTTTGGCAGTATGTGTGGATAATGTTCAATAATACGTAGTTTACATGATTTCCATCAAGAAACTGGCTCTAAGCAGCTAAGCAGCAGGTCATTTTCAGGTAAAACTGAAGTTATATGCAAATACTGCTGCTGAGAGCCAGTTTCTTGATGGTAAAGTATGTATTTGGAACATTGTCCGAAATTTCAGTTACTATCCTGCAGAAATGTGTTTTGGGAGCTTTAAAGTCATAAATAGCAGTATGTGTGGATAATGTTCAATAATACGTAGTTTACATGATTTCCATCAAGAAACTGGCTCTAAGCAGCAGTATTTGCAATTTCAGGTCATTTTCAGGTACAACTGAAGTTATATGTA
>NW_026552249.1:0-614 GCF_027596085.1 Anoplopoma fimbria | reverse complement strand
ATGTGTGGATAATGTTCAATAATACGTATATTTATATGATTTTATCATGAAACTGGCTCTAAAGCAGCTAAGCAGCAGGTCATTTTTCAGGTAAAACTGAAGTTATATGCATATACTGCATGCTGAGAGCCAGTTTCTTGATGGTAAAGTATGTATTTTGAACATTGTCCGAAATTTCATTTACTATCCTGCAGAAATGTGTTTTGGGAGCTTTAAAGTCATAAATAGCAGTATGTGTGGATAATGTTCAATAATATGTAGTTTACATGATTTCCATCAAGAAACTGGCTCTAAGCAGCAGTATTTGGTAGGTCATTTTCAGGTAAAACTGAAGTTATATGCAAATACTGCTGTTTACAGCCAGTTTCTCTGATGGCAAAGTATGTATCATTGAACATTATCCTACATTTCAGTCACTATCCTGCAAAAATGTGTTTTTTGGACCTTTAAAGTCATAAATAGCAGCGTTTGGCTGCTTTTGGCAGTATGTGTGGATAATGTTCAATAATACGTAGTTTACATGATTTCCATCAAGAAACTGGCTCTAAGCAGCAGTATTTGCAATTTCAGGTCATTTTCAGGTAAAACTGAAGTTATATGCAAATACTGCTGTT
>NW_026552248.1:0-470 GCF_027596085.1 Anoplopoma fimbria | reverse complement strand
TTCCTCCTCTTTACAAAAAGCAGAGGCGCTGCTGCTTTTTCAGTGGACACCGACAGGGTGGGAAGGAAATAGCTAGATCATGACTTGCCGGTATAGAAATGACACAAATCCAGTTAAATGATGGCTTTCATCATTCCTAAACTCATCGATCATTTTCTTTTCAATTTTATGCTAACGTATTCTACATTTCAACAGTAAATATTAATATTTTTACTGCACTACATTTGTGATCCTTATAGCCACTTTGTACATTCTGATTTGACATTTAAAAGCTGTGAGTGTGTCTGGCAATCTGCAGGCGCTCCCTGTATAGACGAAAGAGCAAAGCGTGGTGATATAGTATCTTTAAAAGGCCCTTTGGTAGGCACAATATTTGCTTACGGCCATACCACCCTGAACACGCCCGATCTCGTCTGATCTCGGAAGCTAAGCAGGGTCGGGCCTGGTCAGTACTTGGATGGGGAGACCGC
>NW_026552247.1:0-453 GCF_027596085.1 Anoplopoma fimbria | reverse complement strand
TTCTTCAAGGTATCATTGATTCATATCACTCATTTAACCATTAGACAACTAATACACTTTTTTTCTAAATGACTGTAGGCTGTATTGACTGTATTGTAGGCTACTTTGTCCTAAAGAAGAGTGTTAACTACTTATTTGTTTTTGGTGTTCTGTGTCTAGATGTGCCAGGACTCCTACTGAACATGAGGAATATAATTGATTCGGCTGCACCTCATAAGAGGTCCAGGTTGGAGCCTACCACACTACCGCTGGCCCTCCCAGCTTCTCCGCAGTCCAGGTTTAGTTCTCCATCTGCCACTTCATCTCTGTCCCTCCCCAGATCTACGCTCTCCAGTTCCACGTCTGCCTCTGTCACTCCATCACTGACTGTCTCCCAGGCTTCTAAGGTAATTGTTTTTTAAAGAATGTACATAAATACAGCACATAAAATAGATCTACTGCTTGTCAGAATTT
>NW_026552246.1:0-1077 GCF_027596085.1 Anoplopoma fimbria | reverse complement strand
CCTGAACACGCCCGATCTCGTCTGATCTCGGAAGCTAAGCAGGGTCGGGCCTGGTCAGTACTTGGATGGGAGACCGCCTGGGAATACCAGGTGCTGTAAGCTTTTTCACTCCTCTTTACAAAAAGCAGAGGCGCTGCTGCTTTTTCAGTGGACACCGACAGGGTGGGAAGGAAATAGCTAGATCATGACTTGCCGGTATAGAAATGACACAAATCCAGTTAAATGATGGCTTTCATCATTCCTAAGCTCATCGATCATTTTCTTTTCAATTTTATGCTAACGTATTCTACATTTCAACAGTAAATATTAATCTTTTTACTGCACTACATTTGTGATCCTTATAGCCACTTTGTACATTCTGATTTGACATTTAAAAGCTGTGAGTGTGTCTGGCAATCTGCAGGCGCTCCCTGTATAGACGAAAGAGCAAAGCGTGGTGATATAGTATCTTTAAAAGGCCCTTTGGTAGGCGCAATATTTGCTTACGGCCATACCACCCTGAACACGCCCGATCTCGTCTGATCTCGGAAGCTAAGCAGGGTCGGGCCTGGTCAGTACTTGGATGGGAGACCGCCTGGGAATACCAGGTGCTGTAAGCTTTTTCACTCCTCTTTACAAAAAGCAGAGGGCGCTGCTGCTTTTTCAGTGGACACCGACAGGGTGGGAAGGAAATAGCTAGATCATGACTTGCCGGTATAGAAATGACACAAATCCAGTTAAATGATGGCTTTCATCATTCCTAAGCTCATCGATCATTTTCTTTTCAATTTTATGCTAACGTATTCTACATTTCAACAGTAAATATTAATCTTTTTACTGCACTACATTTGTGATCCTTATAGCCACTTTGTACATTCTGATTTGACATTTTAAAAGCTGTGAGTGTGTCTGGCAATCTGCAGGCGCTCCCTGTATAGACGAAAGAGCAAAGCGTGGTGATATAGTATCTTTAAAAGGCCCTTTGGTAGGCGCAATATTTGCTTACGGCCATACCACCCTGAACACGCCCGATCTCGTCTGATCTCGGAAGCTAAGCAGGGTCGGGCCTGGTCAGTACTTGGATGGGAGACCGCCTGG
>NW_026552245.1:0-1046 GCF_027596085.1 Anoplopoma fimbria | reverse complement strand
ATATAGTATCTTTAAAAGGCCCTTTGGTAGGCACAATATTTGCTTACGGCCATACCACCTGAACACGCCCGATCTCGTCTGATCTCGGAAGCTAAGCAGGGTCGGGCCTGGTCAGTACTTGGATGGGAGACCGCCTGGGAATACCAGGTGCTGTAAGCTTTTTCACTCCTCTTTACAAAAAGCAGAGGCGCTGCTGCTTTTTCAGTGGACACCGACAGGGTGGGAAGGAAATAGCTAGATCATGACTTGCCGGTATAGAAATGACACAAATCCAGTTAAATGATGGCTTTCATCATTCCTAAGCTCATCGATCATTTTCTTTTCAATTTTATGCTAACGTATTCTACATTTCAACAGTAAATATTAATATTTTTACTGCACTACATTTGTGATCCTTATAGCCACTTTGTACATTCTGATTTGACATTTAAAAGCTGTGAGTGTGTCTGGCAATCTGCAGGCGCTCCCTGTATAGACGAAAGAGCAAAGCGTGGTGATATAGTATCTTTAAAAGGCCCTTTGGTAGGCGCAATATTTGCTTACGGCCATACCACCCTGAACACGCCCGATCTCGTCTGATCTCGGAAGCTAAGCAGGGTCGGGCCTGGTCAGTACTTGGATGGGAGACCGCCTGGGAATACCAGGTGCTGTAAGCTTTTTCACTCCTCTTTACAAAAAGCAGAGGGCGCTGCTGCTTTTTCAGTGGACACCGACAGGGTGGGAAGGAAATAGCTAGATCATGACTTGCCGGTATAGAAATGACACAAATCCAGTTAAATGATGGCTTTCATCATTCCTAAGCTCATCGATCATTTTCTTTTCAATTTTATGCTAACGTATTCTACATTTCAACAGTAAATATTAATCTTTTTACTGCACTACATTTGTGATCCTTATAGCCACTTTGTACATTCTGATTTGACATTTAAAAGCTGTGAGTGTGTCTGGCAATCTGCAGGCGCTCCCTGTATAGACGAAAGAGCAAAGCGTGGTGATATAGTATCTTTAAAAAGGCCCTTTGGTAGGCACAATATTTGCTTACGGCC
>NW_026552244.1:0-740 GCF_027596085.1 Anoplopoma fimbria | reverse complement strand
ATGTATACCACATGTGGTATTCCCCAAGGCTCAGTGCTCAGTCCACTCATCTTCATCCTCTACATGCTTCCCCTTTATCACATCATAGGCCACCATGGCCTCTGTTTCCACTGTTATGCAAACTACACCCACCTCTACATATCCACCCATACCATAACTGCTGCCACTCACTCCAACCTCACAAACCCCCGAAATCTGGTTCCAGATAATGTTATCAAATTCAACAGCCACAAATCTGAAATCCTCATCACTGGCCCCAGACCACTCAGCAAATCCTGCCGCGATTTCTCCTTCATCTATGGCTACACTGTTCCCATTTCCACACACATACTTAACCTTGGTGTCATCTTTCATCGCATCCTCTGCTTTGAATGCCACTTCAACCACATTGCAAAATCAGCGTCTCCTCCTAACCATGGAGCAAATACCGACACCACGCTGCTGGAGGCCCAGGCCGTATTGCTGGGCACGCTGGATGGAAGGAGGCCACGGGAGAACCAGAACCACGACTGCAGGAGAAGACTGTCAGAACCTGCTGAAATAAAATGAGAGGTTTCCTAATGGGAATCTGGTTCTCTGAATTACTACCACTTCCATTCAAAGGGGACTGCCATAATCAATATAAAAGTGAATTATAGAGACTTTTAACTAGCTCCGTAACTTAAAATAACTTTGTGTAAGCTTTGGTTTAACAAGGAGCACAGTGGTCTCCTTGGTTAAAGTTCTGTTTATTTGAATCA
>NW_026552243.1:0-575 GCF_027596085.1 Anoplopoma fimbria | reverse complement strand
CTCCCTTGCGGACTTTGACGCTCTTTATACAACTTCACCTGACTTCCTCCTTTCTTAGTGTCATAATAACTATGACCACTAGAGGTAACCGCCTACAAACAAACATAAAAAAGAACCATAAAAAGCTGCTTGCACAGACAAACTACACATTTGTTTTCTATAAGGAAATAAGGTGCACAGTGTTCGATACCTTGTGCTAAGGCATAGTGTTAAAAATTCAACATAGGATTTCAGCAATTGACAACTGAAAACACTACCTGCGTTTTCTTGTACGTTATCTGAAAGAGGTTGAACAAACTAGTAAGTCTAAAGTCTATGAAGTCAGCAAATCCCGAGTCAAGTCCAAGTCTTAAACCTTGTGTAACCATACTCAGCCTTGAACTGCTATATCAGGCACTGGGTGGTACAGAGATAATATCTCAAACAGGAAACATATGTCCTTGCAGGAAAAGTAAAAAATATTACTAATATTGGCTGTGTTGTGTGGCTGTGATGTGTGATGTGTGACTGTGATGTGTGACTGTGATGTGACTGTGATGTGTGGCTGTGATTTGTGGCTGTGATGTGTGACTTTG
>NW_026552242.1:0-802 GCF_027596085.1 Anoplopoma fimbria | reverse complement strand
GTGATGTGTGCCTGTGATGTGTGACTTTGATGTGTGACTGTGATGTGTGACTGTGATGTGATGTGACTGTGATGTGTGGCTGTGATGTGTGGCTGTGATGTGTGACTTTGATGTGACTATAATGTGTGACTGTGATGTGTGACGTTCATGTGACTGTGATGTGTGACTGTGATGTGTGACTGTGATGTGGCTGTGATGTGTGGCTGTGATGTGTGACTGTGATGTGTGACTGTGATGTGTGACTGTGATGTGTGACTGTGATGTTTGACTGTGATGTGACTGTGATGTGGCTGTGATGTGTGACGTTCATGTGACTGTGATGTGTGACTGTGATGTGTGGCTGTGATGTGTGGCTGTGATGTGTGACTGTGATGTGTGACTGTGATGTGTGACGTTCATGTGACTGTGATGTGTGACTGTGATGTGACTGTGATGTGTGGCTGTGATGTGTCGCTGTGATGTGTGGCTGTGATGTGTGACTTTGATGTGTCTGTAATGTGTGACTGTGATGTGTGACGTTCATGTGACTGTGATGTGTGCCTGTGATGTGTGACTTTGATGTGTGACTTTGATGTGACTGTGATGTGTGGCTGTGATGTGTGGCTGTGATGTGTGACTGTGATGTGTGACTGTGATGTGATGTGACTGTGATGTGTGGCTGTGATGTGTGGCTGTGATGTGTGGCTGTGATGTGTGACTGTGATGTGACTGTGATGTGATGTGACTGTGATGTGTGGCTGTGATGTGTGGTGATGTGTGGCTGTGATGTGTGACTTTGATGTGACTATAATGTGTGACTGTG
>NW_026552241.1:0-344 GCF_027596085.1 Anoplopoma fimbria | reverse complement strand
ATGTGACTGTGATGTGTGATGTGATGTGACTGTGATGTGTGGCTTTGATGTGGCTGTGATGTGTGACTTTGATGTGTGACTGTGATGTGACTGTGATGTGGCTGTGATGTGTGGCTGTGATGTGTGACGTTCATGTGACTGTGATGTGTGGCAGTGATGTGGCTGTGATGTGTGGCTGTGATGTGTGACTGTGATGTGTGACTGTGATGTTTGACTGTGATGTTTGACTGTGATGACTGTGATGTGACTGTGATGTGTGACGTTCATGTGACTGTGAAGATGTGACTGTGATGTGACTGTGATGTGACTGTGACTGTGATGTGTGGCTGTGATGTGTGTGGCTG
>NW_026552240.1:0-1984 GCF_027596085.1 Anoplopoma fimbria | reverse complement strand
ACACAGTTTACGCGACATTACTGTCAAAAGCTGCTCTTTATCACTTTAAGCCTCCTAAAACACATTTCTGCAGGATATAGTCTCGAAACTCGATAATGTTCATTAATACACAGTTTACCTCCAGTTTACGCGACATTACTTTCAAAAGCTGCTATTTATCACTTTAAGCCTCCTAAAACACATTTCTGCAGGATATAACTCGATAATGTTCATTAATACACAGTTTACCTGTAGTTAACGCTACATAACTGCCAAAAGCTGCTATTTATCACTTTAAGCCTCCTAAAACACATTTCTGCAGGATATAGTCTCGAAACTCGATAATGTTCATTAATACACAGTTTACCTGTAGTTAACGCTACATAACTGCCAAAAGCTGCTATTTATCACTTTAAGCCTCCTAAAACACATTTCTGCAGGATATAGTCTCGAAACTCGATAATGTTCATTAATACACAGTTTACCTGTAGTTTACGCGACATTACTGCCAAAAGCTGCTATTTATCACTTTAAGCCTCCTAAAACACATTTCTGCAGGATATAGTCTCGATAATGTTCATTAATACACAGTTTACCTGTAGTTAACGCTACATAACTGCCAAAAGCTGCTATTTATCACTTTAAGCCTCCTAAAACACATTTCTGCAGGATATAGTCTCGAAACTCGATAATGTTCATTAATACACAGTTTACCTCCAGTTTACGCGACATTACTGCCAAAAGCTGCTATTTATCACTTTAAGCCTCCTAAAACACATTTCTGCAGGATATAGTCTCGAAACTCGATAATGTTATTAATACACAGTTTACGCCATATTACCGTCAAAAAACTGTTTACCACTATAACACATTTCTGCTGGACATTTACTGAAATTTGGGTAATGTTCAATAATACACAGTTACCTCCAGTTTACGCGACATTACCGCCAAAAGCTGCTATGTATCACTTTAAGCCTCCTAAAACACATTTCTGCAGGATATAGTCTCGAAACTCGATAATGTTCATTAATACACAGTTTACGCGACATTACTGCCAAAAGCTGCTATTTGTCACTTAAATCCCAAAACGAAGGATATAGTCTCCAAACGCGATAATGTTCATTAATACACAGTTTACCTGTAGTTAACGCTACATAACTGCCAAAAGCTTCTATTTATCACTTTAAGCCTCCTAAAACACATTTCTGCAGGATATAGTCTCGAAACTCGATAATGTTCATTAATACACAGTTTACCTCCAGTTTACGCGACATTACTGCCAAAAGCTGCTATGTATCACTTTAAGCCTCCTAAAACACATTTCTGCAGGATATAGTCTCGAAACTCAATAATGTTCATTAATACACAGTTTACGCGACATTACTGCCAAAAGCTGCTATTTGTCACTTTAAGCCCAAAACGAAGGATATAGTCTCGAAACTCGATACTGTTCATTAATACACAGTTTACCTGTAGTTAACGCTACATAACTGCCAAAAGCTGCTATTTATCACTTTAAGCCTCCTAAAACACATTTCTGCAGGATATAGTCTCGAAACTCGATAATGTTCATTAATACACAGTTTACGCGACATTACTGCCAAAAGCTGGTATTTATCACTTTAAGGCTCCGAAAACACATTTCTGCAGGATATAGTCTCGAAACTCGATAATGTTCATTAATACACAGTTTACCTCCAGTTTACGCGACATTACTGCCAAAAGCTGCTATTTATCACTTTAAGCCTCCTAAAACACATTTCTGCAGGATATAGTCTCGAAACTCGATAATGTTCATTAATACACAGTTTACCTCCAGTTTACGCGACATTACTGCCAAAAGCTGGTATTTATCACTTTAAGGCTCCTAAAACACATTTCTGCAGGATATAGTCTCGAAACTCGATAATGTTCATTAATACACAGTTTACCTCCAGTTTACGCGACATTACTGCCAAAAGCTGGTACTTATCACTTTAAGGCTCCGAAAAAACATTTCTGCAGG
>NW_026552239.1:0-602 GCF_027596085.1 Anoplopoma fimbria | reverse complement strand
TGGAGGGATACTGGACTACTTGATTCTGCTAGGATAGACTAAGTATATTGTTTTCTTAAAATTGATCTTAAACTGTACCAAGCCTGCTTAAAAAAAGGGTTAGTGACGGATGCTGATTCTGTTGATTCTACTGTTCTGATATTCTCCAAATCAGGAAGTGTTTGAAGCTCTGTTGTGTTTGATGCTCCTGTGCCTTTAATCAGGAACTGCTCTGAGAGGTGTGCTTTAGCTTCAATAGGTCAATTGTCCTCTTAACTGCTAGGAAGTGGCTTACACATCTCAAGGATATATATACTCAGACCACACAAACCTTTCTCCAGTGTATTTTGACTCTGGAGGGATACTGGACTACTTGATTCTGCTAGGATAGACTAAGTATATTGTTTTTTCTTAAAATTGATCTTAAACTGTACCAAGCCTGCTTAAAAAAGGGTTAGTGACTGATGCTGATTCTGTTGATTCTACTGTTCTGATATTCTCTAATCAGGAAGTGTTTGATGCTCTGTTGTGTTTGATGCTCCTGTGCCTTTAATCAGGAACTGCTCTGAGAGGTGTGCTTTAGCTTCAATAGGTCAATTGTCCTCTTAACTGCTAGGGGAGTG
>NW_026552238.1:0-1060 GCF_027596085.1 Anoplopoma fimbria | reverse complement strand
GCCACTTTGTACATTCTGATTTGACATTTAAAAGCTGTGAGTGTGTCTGGCAATCTGCAGGCGCTCCCTGTATAGACGAAAGAGCAAAGCGTGGTGATATAGTATCTTTAAATTGCCCTTTGGTAGGCACAATATTTGCTTACGGCCATACCACCCTGAACATGCCCGATCTCGTCTGATCTCGGAAGCTAAGCAGGGTCGGGCCTGGTCAGTACTTGGATGGGAGACCGCCTGGGAATACCAGGTGCTGTAAGCTTTTTTCACTCCTCTTTACAAAAAGCAGAGGGCGCTGCTGCTTTTTCAGTGGACACCGACAGGGTGGGAAGGAAATAGCTAGATCATGACTTGCCGGTATAGAAATGACACAAATCCAGTTAAATGATGGCTTTCATCATTCCTAAGCTCATCGATCATTTTCTTTTCAATTTTATGCTAACGTATTCTACATTTCAACAGTAAATATTAATCTTTTTACTGCACTACTGTCGTATCTTTCATGCGACAGTGCTGTTGAAGTGATGAGGAAGGATGCTCAACACTGTTCTTGCTGGTATAATAAAGTTTATTACAAACAAGCAACTCATGTCATGACGGACGTCTAGAGCGCCCGGAGGTCTCGAGTCGAATCTGAAAGCCCTGCCTTTCGGGCTCTCGCACCTCCTTATATAGGGTACATGTTATGCGACGCAGTACTCCATAACACTGAAATGAGGAATTTTAGCAATTTGTGTAAGGAAATGACTTAAGCAAATACATATGGAACTCTCAGTAAATCAAAACAAAACAATGTCCAAAGTCAGGCTGGTCGACCCACCTTTCTATGGACCTTTTCCTGCCTACCCCACTGTCCCTAAACATCGAGAAAAAGAAAACATCCGAGGTCCCATAATATTTAGAAACCATCATTTCCCAAGCATTTAATACCCAAAGAAGAAAATTCATTTTTAATAATACTAATGTAACATCTAAGAGAAGACATAAGACTGTATAACGCTGCAGTTTCTCAGCAGCCTTGACTCAGGTGTAGTGTCGATGACGTCTTGAATCTGGATGTTGTATC
>NW_026552237.1:0-1566 GCF_027596085.1 Anoplopoma fimbria | reverse complement strand
TTTCTTTGCCATCATGGTTACAAGACATAAAAAAATCATCATCACCACCACCACCACCTGTTCTGATCATGTGATGGTTTGGCTGACAGAAGAGCAGCCTCTCTGGGGGAAATGAAACGATGAGCTGGAGCGGATCAGTGTTGGTTCTCCGCCGCGTCCATCGATTCCTTGGAACAGTATTGCATGTTGATAATCTACTCAAACTAAGGATGTCTGCTCTCTGTCTCTCTCATTCTTCTCCCCCACAGCGTCAGCTCCGGCTTCCCCTGCTCCAGCTTCTGAGAACGATCCACCACAAAGTAGATGATGTAGATGCGGCAGGCCAGAGACAGATGCGGCGGCCAGAGACAGCAGCAGCAGCAGCAGCAGCAGCAGCAGCAGCAGCAGCAGCAGCAGCAGCAGCAGCAGCAGCAGCACCACCAGGATGTTGGCCAAGATACGCAGAGTGATCAGAACGGCCCTGAGAAACACACAAATACACACAAATAATAGATGAACAGCTCATTTATGTAAATATATATATATATATATATATATGTATGTATGTATGTACGTACGTGTGAATATGTGTATTTACAGCTGTGAAAGGACACATGCTGTTCATATAGTCTTCCAAAAGGCCCACCTCCACCCACCCACCCAGCATCCATCTGAGAAAAGCTCTTTTGAGGGACATTATTGTGGCTCCAACCCTGCTGTACTGTGCCTGGTGTGTCTAATGTGTGACGAGCTCTCATATTCTACAATCACATCCAGAATAAAGGAATGTCTGTCTGTCTGTACATCTGTCCATGTGTCTCTGCCTCTCTGTCCGTCTCTCTGTCTGTCTGCCTGCTGCCTGCTCTGCCTGCTGCCTGCCTGCCTGCCTGCCTGTCCGTCTCTCTCACACACAACACAACCTAACCTAACCTCAACCCCCAGCCCTAACCTGGGGACCCTCAACCTAACTCAGCCACAAGCCCTGGAGCTCACACCCAACCCTTGCACCAGGCGGTCCTGCGTACCCACACTTAAGCACACCCCACGGACTAAACCCAATAGCCGCACCGCTAGGAATTTTGTGCCACTGGGACTCTTGGGAATTATATTTCTCATTTTTTTTCAAAGTGTTTATCTGTGCCACTGGGACTCTCACATCACATATTTCTCATTTTTTTTTTCTAAGTGTTTATCTGTGCCACTGGGACTCTCACATCACATCTCTCTCGTTTTTTTTCTAAGTGTTTTTCTGTGCCACTGGGACTATTGGGAATTATATTTCTCGTTTTTTTTCTAAGTGTTTATCTGTGCCACTGGGACTCTCACATCACATATTTCTCATTTTTTTTCTCATTTTTTCTAAGTGTTTATCTGTGCCACTGGGACTCTCACATCACATCTCTTTCTCGTTTTTTTTCTAAGTGTTTTTCTGTGCCACTGGGACTATTGGGAATTATATTTCTCGTTTTTTTTCTAAGTGTTTATCTGTGCCACTGGGACTCTCACATCACATATTTCTCATTTTTTTTCAAAGTGTTTTTCTGTGCCACTGGGACTATTGGGAATTATATTTCTCGTTTTTTTTCT
>NW_026552236.1:0-1087 GCF_027596085.1 Anoplopoma fimbria | reverse complement strand
AACGGCTCTACTCACCGACCGAAGCCGGTTATCCGGGGCCAACCGAAGATCCGCGGCGCTATGGTATCGTTACGTCTAGGCGGGATTCTGACTTAGAGGCGTTCAGTCATAATCCCACAGATGGTAGCTTGCACCATTAGTTCTCAGCTACACATACACTAAATGTCTGAACCTGCGGTTCCTCTCGTGACCGAGCAGGATTACTATTGCAACAACACATCATCAGTAGGGGTAAAACTAACCTGTCTCATGACGGTCTAAACCCAGCTCATGCTCCTATTAGTGGGTGAACAATCCAACGCTTGAATTCTGCTTCACAATGATAGGAAGAGCCGAACATCGAAGGATCAAGCGACGTCGCTATGAGCGCTTGGCATACAAGCCAGTTATCCCTGTGGTAACTTTTCCTGACACCTCCTGCTTAAAACCCAAAAGTCAGAAGGATCGTGAGGCCCGCTTTCACGGGTCTGTATTCATACTGAAAATCAAGATCAGCGAGCTTTTGCCCTTCTGCTCCCTGGGAGGTTTCTGTCCTCCTGAGCTCGCCTTAGGACACCTGCGTTACCGTTTGGCGATTATGCCGCCCAGTCAAACTCCCCACCTGCCACTGTCCCCGGAGCGAGTCACGCCCGGCGATGCGGGCGTCTGACCCGAAGCGAGAGCCCGCTCGGAGGCTGCGCCTCCCCGCCTCACCGGGTAAGTGAAAAAGCGATAAGAGTAGTGGTATTTCACCGGCGGCCGAAGCCTCCCTTATTCTACACTCATGTCTCTTCCACAGTGCCAGACTGGAGTCAGCTCAACAGGGTCTTCTCCTTAGCTGATTCTGCCAACAGCCGTTCGCCGGCTGTGGTTAGCTGGATGTGGTGGGGACGGTGGGGATCTGTTCATCCATTCATGGCGTACTAATTGAGTGGCGAGGCATTTGGCTTCCCAGCAGGTGTGCGTTGCTCCCGCGTTCTGCTTCGTGAATTTCTTACTTTCGGCCGTTCGAGGCATGGGCCCGGAAATCACGCCGTCTGCCACTTCCGTCGGGCCTTGGCGATGCACAATTGGTGGCCGTTGGTTCCTGGTCAGCACCGGTTCCTGG
>NW_026552235.1:0-512 GCF_027596085.1 Anoplopoma fimbria | reverse complement strand
AAAATAAGGAAACTTGTTATTATGAGTCCAGAGGCCCTTACTTGAAGAAACTCATGTAAAGTATGATTTCATGTCAGAAAAGACACTTTTGGGGTATTTTAAGGCTGAAGCGTCTTATGACAGCAGAAAAGCTGTAAATGCATCTAAAAGTGATGAAAGTATCATGTTTTCATGAAATCACAAGGAAACATGTTATTATGAGTCCAGAGGCCCTTACTTGAAGAAACTCATGTAAAGTATGGTTGTATTTTGACTCTGGAGGGATACTGAACTACTTGATTCTGCTAGGATAGACTAAGTATATTGTTCTCTGCTTTCTTAAAATTGATCTTAAACTGTACCAAGCCTGCTTAAAAAGGGTTAGTGACTGATGCTGATTCTCTTGATTCTACTGTTCTGACATTCTCTAATCAGGAAGTGTTTGATGCTCTGTTGTGTTTGATGCTCCTGTGCCTTTAATCAGGAACTGCTTTGAGAGGTGTGCTTTAGCTTCAATAGGTCAATTGTCCTCT
>NW_026552234.1:0-690 GCF_027596085.1 Anoplopoma fimbria | reverse complement strand
ATCCGTGCCACGAGATCTCACGAGATTAAACTCGACGATATTACCCGTCGTGTTAAAAATCAGTCTCGCGAGACTTCTGAGCTATCCAAACTTCTATTTGTGGCCTGTGGGGGCCGTAATGCGCCTTTGCTACGTCTAGGCTGCAAGAACCTAAAGACGGAGAAGGAAAAGAAGAAGAGGAGGGGAAGCCGCGAAAAGCAGCCATAGACGGCCAGAATGAAGTGAAAATACCAATATTACCGTGGTAGATGCCCCTGCAAATTTTAAATCATTTGTATGGCAGCATTTTGGGTACCTGGTCGAAATGATAAATGGGAGTAGAGTCACTGACAAAACACGGACAATATGCAAGCATTGTATGAAAATAATGCCGTACAACCGCGAGCTAATACGAGCACGATGCAGAGTCATATACAGCACCACCACAGCTCGGTACTCAATTAATTAATTTATTTTACTTTAACTTTAACTTTTTTAAATTGTAGTTTAAAGTTAAAGTTCTAAGTTTAAGTTAAGTTCTTAAGTGTTTAAGTTATAATATAATATATAATAATCGGTTAAATAAAAAGTCTGTTCCAGTCATATATTTGTCATTGTAGTTTCTTAAAATATCGTCTCGCCTCGATCTCGTGAACTCAATATCGTGTCTCGTCTCGTCTCGTGAGCTGAGTGTATCATCACACCCCTAGT
>NW_026552233.1:0-526 GCF_027596085.1 Anoplopoma fimbria | reverse complement strand
ATTTACTTGTTAGGTTGATTCAACTACATTACCCATGACCGTTAGCGGGTTGATGACGTATATAAGGTGGGACGGGGGAGCGTGTGTTTTGTTGTTGTCAGAGCGAATGGCAGTGTGTGAAATAAAGCCGACGTTTATTTACTCCGTCCACAAAAAGCCTTTCTCAGCCCTTTTTGTTTCCCACACTCCTACAACATATTCTAACTTTAAATGCTCACCTTGTGTCCTTGTGTAAACAGGTGGAGATCCATCCTGGGACCGTAGTTATGGTTGAGAAACAGGCGTGGGCCTATGCCCTCAATGCAAATTCTGCATCAGTATTTGTGAGGCATCTGCTTACCCAGTGGAAATACTGCTTGTGAGCAATCTTCGGGGGAACAGACGAGGCAGAGGAGATGCTTGTCTACCACTGGACAAAAATAAATTGGATGCCATTTACAGTAAGTTTTCAGCTTTTCAATAGCTGTTTCGCCAATAGTCTCTGCTTTTCTTTTTCCTGATTTCAGCCTACTGTACTAAGTTTTAG
>NW_026552232.1:0-297 GCF_027596085.1 Anoplopoma fimbria | reverse complement strand
ATCCCACACAGCCCACCCTAGCCAACAAACCAAGATTGGAAATAAAATAAAATAAAATAAAATAAAATAAAATAAAATAAAATAAAATAAAAAAAATGAAAAAAATGAAAAAAAGAAAGAATATATATATCTTTATATATATATAAAATAATAATTTGATTCATATAAAAGTACCAAATCATTCTTTTTCGGAAAATGCTATCAGGAGAAAAATATAATATTTATAAACCTTGACTGCAAGCATGGGCATCCCACACAGCCCACCTAGCCAACAAACCAAGATTGGAAATAAAATAA
>NW_026552231.1:0-752 GCF_027596085.1 Anoplopoma fimbria | reverse complement strand
ACACTCCCCTATCCTCACATACTGTGGACGGTTGGTGAGGTAGTCCAGTATCCACGCAGTGAGGTGGTGGTCCACCCCGGTCTGCTCCAGCTTGTCCCTCAGAAGCAAAGGCTGGATGGTGTTGAAGGCACTGGAGAAGTCGAAGAACATGACTCTCACAGTGCTTCCAGCCTTTTCCAGGTGAGAAAGGCATCTTTGTAGCAGGTAGATGACAGCGTCATCCACCCCGATGCCAGGTTGATAGGCGAACTGAAGAGGGTCCAAAGATGAGGTCACCAGGGGGCGGAGGTGCACAAGGACCAGCCGCTCCAGGGTCTTCATCAGGTGGGATGTTAAAGCCACCGGCCTGAAGCTGCTGAAGTCCTTGGCCCCGGTCTTTGGGACTGGTACCACGCAGGACGTCTTCCATAGCTGTGGTACCCTCCCCAGCTTCAAGCCAAGTTGAAGATGTGCTCCACAATCCTGCACAGCTGGTCTGCGCAGGATCTGAGGAGCCTTGAGCTGATGCCGTCCGGACCCGTGGCTTTTCTCACCTTTATAAATATATCACTTTACAGCTCTCAAAACACATTCCTGCAGGATAGTCACTAAAAATTAGGATAATGTTCAATGTAACATATTTTACATGGTTTCCATCAATAAACTGGCTCTAAACAGCAGTATTTGCAATTTCAGGTCATTTTCAAGAAAAACTAAAGTTAACAATGCAAAAGGCTACTATTTGCCACTTTACAGCTACCAAAACATATTTC
>NW_026552230.1:0-834 GCF_027596085.1 Anoplopoma fimbria | reverse complement strand
GATAATTTGAAAGAATACATAGTTTACATGGTTTCCATCAATAAACTGGCTCTAAACAGCAGTATTTGCAATTTCAGGTCATTTTCAGGAAAAACTAAAGTTAACAATGCAAAAGGCTACTATTTGCCACTTTACAGCTACCAAAACATATTTCTGCAGGATAGTCACTGAAATGTGGATAATGTAATGGTTTCCATCAAGAAACTGGCTCTAAACAGCATTACTTGCAATTTCAGGTCATTTTCAGCTAAAACTGTGGGTAACGCCACACATTTTGCCAAAAGCTGCTATTTATCACTTTACAGCTCTCAAAACATATTTCTGCAGGATAGTCACTGAAATGTGATCAAGAAACTGTCTCTAAACAGCAGTATTTGCAATTTTAGGTCATTTTCAGCTAAAACTGTGGGTAACGCCACACATTCTGCCAAAAGCTGCTATTTATCACTTTACAGCTCTCAAAACACATTCCTGCAGGATAGTCACTAAAAATTAGGATAATGTGAAAGAATACATAGTTTACATGGTTTCCATCAATAAACTGGCTCTAAACAGCAGTATTTGCAATTTCAGGTCATTTTCAGGAAAAACTAAAGTTAACAATGCAAAAGGCTACTATTTGCCACTTTACAGCTACCAAAACATATTTCTGCAGGATAGTCACTGAAATGTGGATAATGTAATGGTTTCCATCAAGAAACTGGCTCTAAACAGCATTACTTGCAATTTCAGGTCATTTTCAGCTAAAACTGTGGGTAACGCCACACATTCTGCCAAAAGCTGCTATTTATCGCTTTACAGCTCTCAAAACACATTCGTGCAGGATAGTCACTA
>NW_026552229.1:0-692 GCF_027596085.1 Anoplopoma fimbria | reverse complement strand
TGATTCTGTTGTTTCTACTGTTCTGATATTCTCTAATCAGGAAGTGTTTGATGCTCTGTTGTGTTTGATGCTCCTGTGCCTTTAATCAGGAACTGCTCTGAGAGGTGTGCTTTAGCTTCACAGGGTCAATTGTCCTCTTAACTGCTAGGGAGTGGCTTACACATCTCAAGGATATATATATACTCAGACCATTATTGAAACCTTCTCCAGTGTATTTTGACTCTGGAGGGATACTGAACTACTTGATTCTGCTAGGATAGACTAAGTATATTGTTTTCTTAAAATTGATCTTAAACTATACCAAGCCTGCTTAAAAAAGGGTTAGTGACTGATGCTGATTCTGTTGTTTCTACTGTTCTGATATTCTCTAATCAGGAAGTGTTTGATGCTCTGTTGTGTTTGATGCTCCTGTGCCTTTAATCAGGAACTGCTCTGAGAGGTGTGCTTTAGCTTCAATAGGTCAATTGTCCTCTTAACTGCTAGGGGGAGTGGCTTACACATCTCAAGGATATATATACTCAGACCACACAAACCTTTCTCCAGTGTATTTTGACTCTGGAGGGATACTGAACTACTTGATTCTGCTAGATAGACTAAGTATATTGTTTTCTTAAAATTGATCTTAAACTGTACCAAGCCTGCTTAAAAAAGGGTTAGTGACTGATGCTGATTCTGTTGTTTCTACTGTTCTG
>NW_026552228.1:0-1090 GCF_027596085.1 Anoplopoma fimbria | reverse complement strand
GCGGATGGAGCAGCATGGAGAGACAGGCTGATGGCACCACTGTTTCCCCACTTCATGCCTCTCTTTTACGGACGTTTTCAGCCGGCGGTCGCGGTCATTTTCTCGCGGATGGAGCAGCATGGAGACAGGCTGATGGCACCACTGTTTCCCCACTTCATGCACTCTTTTACGGACGTTTTCAGCCGGCGGTCGCGGTCATTTTCTCGCGGATGGAGCAGCATGGAGAGACAGGCTGATGGCACCACTGTTTCCCCACTTCATGCACTCTTTTACGGACGTTTTCAGCCGGCGGTCGCGGTCATTTTCTCGCGGATGGAGCAGCATGGAGAGACAGGCTGATGGCACCACTGTTTCCCCACTTCATGCACTCTTTTACGGACGTTTTCAGCCGGCGGTCGCGGTCATTTTCTCGCGGATGGAGCAGCATGGAGAGGCAGGCTGATGGCACCACTGTTTCCCCACCCATGCTCTCTTTTACGGACGTTTTAAGCCGGCGGTCGCGGTCATTTTCTCGCGGATGGAGCAGCATGGAGAGGCAGGCTGATGGCACCACTGTTTCCTCACTTCATGCACTCTTTTACGGACGTTTTCAGCCGGCGGTCGCGGTCATTTTCTCGCGGATGGAGCAGCATGGAGAGACAGGCTGATGGCACCACTGTTTCCCCACTCCATGCTCTCTTTTTACGGACGTTTTCAGCCGGCGGTCGCGGTCATTTTCTCGCGGATGGAGCAGCATGGAGAGACAGGCTGACTGGCACCACTGTTTCCCCACTCCATGCTCTCTTTTTACGGACGTTTTCAGCCGGCGGTCGCGGTCATTTTCTCGCGGATGGAGCAGCATGGAGAGGCAGGCTGATGGCACCACTGTTTCCCCACTTCATGCACTCTTTTACGGACGTTTTCAGCCGGCGGTCGCGGTCATTTTCTCGCGGATGGAGCAGCATGGAGAGGCAGGCTGATGGCACCACTGTTTCCCCACTCCATGCTCTCTCTTTACGGACGTTTTAAGCCGGCGGTCGCGGTCATTTTCTCGCGGATGGAGCAGCATGGAGAGACAGGCTGATGGCACCTGTTTCCTCACTTCATGCAC
>NW_026552227.1:0-524 GCF_027596085.1 Anoplopoma fimbria | reverse complement strand
AATGCGCGGTGATCGCCGGAACCTATTTCCCGGTCACCGGGATTCTACCGGGACGGCTCCTCTAGCTCCCGGACGGCTCAACCTCCTCTAGCTATGCTATCCTTCCGTTTTCAGCCCGCGGTCGCGGTCATTTTCACGCGGATTCAGCAGCATGGAGAGACAGGCTGATGGCACCACTGTTTAGCCACTTCATGCTCTCTTTTACGGACGTTTTCAGCCGGCGGTCGCGGTCATTTTTTAGGCGGATGGAGCAGCATGGTTGTTTCGGTTCATTTTACGCCGTTTTAGTGTGCTAAAAGACCCGCTGTCACTCCCAGAGTTTACCCTGACTTGGAGCACTCTGCTGCGGGTGTTTTGACGCTGTGATGCCGGTCATTTTACGCCGTTTCACTGCCTTAAAAGACAGATTAAGCCGGATTTCAGCACTAAAATCCTCCGAAAGCGCCTGCTATTTTTTCCTCCCTGGGCTGCTGGAGGTCATTTTACGCCGTTTTAGTGTGCTAAAAGACCGGCTGGAGGTGAGC
>NW_026552226.1:0-256 GCF_027596085.1 Anoplopoma fimbria | reverse complement strand
TCATTTCACGCTTCATTTACGCCGTTTTAGTGTGCTAAAAGACCCGCTGTCACTCCCAGAGTTTACCCTGACTTGGAGCACTCTGCTCGCGGGTGTTTTGACGCTGTGATGCCAGTCATTTCGCCGTTTCACTGCCTTAAAAGACAGATTAAGCGGTTCAGCACTAAAATCCTCCGGAAAGCGCCTGCTATTTTTTCCTCCCTGGGCTGCTGGAGGTCATTTTTACGCCGTTTTAGTGTGCTAAAGACCGGCTGGA
>NW_026552225.1:0-3528 GCF_027596085.1 Anoplopoma fimbria | reverse complement strand
AGGCGGATGGAGCAGCATGGTTGTTTCGGTTCATTTTACGCCGTTTTAGTGTGCTAAAAGACCCGCTGTCACTCCCAGAGTTTACCCTGACTTGGAGCACTCTGCTGCGGGTGTTTTGACGCTGTGATGCCGGTCATTTTACGCCGTTTCACTGCCTTAAAAGACAGATTAAGCCGGATTTCAGCACTAAAATCCTCCGGAAAGCGCCTGCTATTTTTTTCCTCCCTGGGCTGCTGGAGGTCATTTTACGCCGTTTTAGTGTGCTAAAAGACCGGCTGGAGGTTGAGCCGGCCGGTCCACCGGTACCGGTACCGTGAAAAACACCGGTAATCCGGCACACCGGTATACAGGAGGATGAGCCGTCCAGATAAACATCCGTGAAAACATCATGACGTGACGTCACTGCACCGCGACTGTGACAAACGCGAAACATTAAATAAAGATAATAAAACATTAAACAAAGATATTAAAACATTAAATAAAGATATTAAAACATTAAATAAAGAGAATGAAACATTAAATAAATAGAATAAAACATTAAATAAAGATATTAAAACATTAAACAAAGAGAATAAAACATTAAATGAAGATAATAAAACATTAAATAAAGAGAATGAAACATTAAATAAAGAGAATATAACATTTAATAAAGATAATGAAACATTAAATAAATAGAATAAAACATTAAATAAAGATAATAGATGATGTTTCAGCCCCTTCGTGGCATCAACTTAAGATCTTAAAAATAAGAACTTGAAAATGTAAATATATACATATATATATATATATATATAAATATATTGTGCTTTATATGTATGAACAAATGTCTCAATAAAGTTATTGAATTAAAAAAAAAAAAAATTAAAATTAAAAAAAAAAATTAAAAATTAAAAAAAAAATAAATAAATAAATAAAATCTACCCGGCATGCAATGCGCGTGATCGCCCGGAACCTATTTCCCGGTCACCGGGATTCTACCGGGCACGCCTCCTCTAGCTCCCAGACGGCTCAACCTCCTCTAGCTATGCTAGCTATAGGAGGTTGAGCCAATCCACGTACCGGTACCGTGAAAAACACCGGTAATCCGGCACACCGGTATACAGGAGGATGAGCCGTCCAGATAAACATCCGTGAAAACATCATGGCGTGACGTCACTGCACCGCGACTGTGACAAGCGAAACATTAAATAAAGATAATAAAACATTAAATAAATAGAATAAAACATTAAATAAAGATAATAGATGATGTTTCAGCCTTCGTGGCATCAACTTAAGATCTTAAAAATAAGAACTTGAAAATGTAAATATATACATATATATATATATATATATATATATATATATATATATATATATATATATAAATATATTGTGTTTTATATGTATGAACAAATGTCTCAATAAAGTTATTGAATCTAAAAAAAAAAAAAATTAAAATTAAAAAAAATATTAAAAATTAAAATTAAAAAATAAATAAATAAATAAAATCTACCCGGCATGCAATGCGCGGTGATCGCCGGAACCTATTTCCCGGTCACCGGGATTCTACCCGGGACGTCTCCTCTAGCTCCCAGACGGCTCAACCTCCTCTAGCTATGCTAGCTATAGGAGGTTGAGCCGGCCGGTCCACCGGTACCGGTACCGTGAAAAACACCGGTAATCCGGCACACCGGTATACAGGAGGATGAGCCGTCCAGATAAACATCCGTGAAAACATCATGACGTGACGTCACTGCACCGTGACTGTGACAAACGCGAAACATTAAATAAAGATAATAAAACATTAAATAAAGATAATGATCTTTCGTTTATATGTATGAACAAATGTCTCAAGAAAGTTATTGAATTTAAAAAAAATAAAATAAAATAAAAACTACCCGGCATGCAATGCGCGGTGATCGCCGGAACCTGTTTCCCGGTCACCGGGATTCTACCGGACGGCTCCTCTAGCTCCCGGACGGCTCAACCTCCTCTAGCTATGCTATCCTTCCGTTTTCAGCCCCGCGGTCGCGGTCATTTCACGCGGATTCAGCATGGAGAGACAGGCTGATGGCACCACTGTTTAGCCACTTCATGCTCTCTTTTACGGACGTTTTCAGCCGGCGGTCGCGGTCATTTTTTAGGCGGATGGAGCAGCATGGTTGTTTCGGTTCATTTTACGCCGTTTTAGTGTGCTAAAAGACCCGCTGTCACTCCCAGAGTTTACCCTGACTTGAGCACTCTGCTGCGGGTGTTTTGACGCTGTGATGCCGGCATTTTACGCCGTTTCACTGCCTTAAAAGACAGATTAAGCCGGATTTCAGCACTAAAATCCTCCGGAAAGCGCCTGCTATTTTTTTCCTCCCTGGGCTGCTGGAGGTCATTTTACGCCGTTTTAGTGTGCTAAAAGACCGGCTGGAGGTTGAGCCGGCCGGTCCACCGGTACCGGTACCGTGAAAAACACCGGTAATCCGGCACACCGGTATACAGGAGGATGAGCCGTCCAGATAAACATCCGTGAAAACATCATGACGTGACGTCACTTGAAAATGTAAAAAAGATAATAAAACATTAAATAAAGATAATAAAATGAAACATTAAATTAAAAACATTAAAAGATAATAGAGATAATGATCTTAAAAATTTCGTTTATGTATGAACAAAATGTCTCAATAAAGTTATTGAATTTAAAAAAATAAAATAAATTAAATAAATAAAATCTACCCGGCATGCAATGCGCGGTGATCCCGGAACCTATTTCCCGGTCACCGGGATTCTACCGGGACGGCTCCTCTAGCTCCCGACGGCTCCAGCCTCCTCTAGCTATGCTATCCTTCCCTTTTCAGCTCGCGGTCGCGGTCAGCTTTACGTTGATTCAGCAGCATGGGAGAGACAGCCGATGGGCACCACTGTTTAGCCACTTCATGCTCTCTTTTACGGACGTTTGTGCCGGCGTTGCGGTCATTTTTAGGTGGATGGAGCAGCATTGTTGTTTGGTTCATTTTACGCTGTTTTAGTGTGCTAAAAGACCCGCTGTCACTCCCAGAGTTTACCCTGACTTGGAGCACTCTGCTGCGGGTGTTTTGACGCTGTGATGCCGGTCATTTTACGCCGTTTCACTGCCTTAAAAGACAGATTAAGCCGGATTTCAGCACTAAAATGCTCCGGAAAGCGCCTGCTATTTTTTCCTCCCTGGGCTGCTGGAGGTCATTTTACGCCGTTTTAGTGTGCTAAAAGACCGGCTGGAGGTTGAGCCGGCCGGTCCACCGGTACCGGTACCGTGAAAAACACCGGTAATCCGGCACACCGGTATACAGGAGGATGAGCCGTCCAGATAAACATCCGTGAAAACATCATGACGTGACGTCACTGCACCGTGACTGTGACAAACGCGAAACATTAAATAAAGATAATAAAACATTAAATAAAGATAATGATCTTTCGTTTATATGTATGAACAAATGTCTCAAGAAAGTTATTGAATTTAAAAAAATAAAATAAAATAAAAACTACCCGGCATGCAATGCGCGGTGATCGCCGGAACCTATT
>NW_026552224.1:0-715 GCF_027596085.1 Anoplopoma fimbria | reverse complement strand
CATTATCCTAATTTTTAGTGACTATCCTGCAGGAATGTGTTTTGGAGCTGTAAAGTGATAAATAGCAGCTTTTGGCAGAATGTGTGGCGTTACCCACAGTTTTAGCTGAAAATGACCTGAAATTGCAAGTAATGCTGTTTAGAGCCAGTTTCTTGATGGAAACCATGTAAACTATGTATTCTTTCACATTATCCAAATTTCAGTGACTATCCTGCAGAAATGTGTTTTGGGAGCTGTAAAGTGATAAATAGCAGCTTTTGCACTGTTAACTTTAGTTTTTCCTGAAAATGACCTGAAATTGCAAATACTGCTGTTTAGAGCCAGTTTCTTGATGGAAACCATGTAAACTATGTATTCTTTCACATTATCCTAATTTTTAGTGACTATCCTGCAGGAATGTGTTTTGAGAGCTGTAAAGTGATAAATAGCAGCTTTTGGCAGAATGTGTGGCGTTACCCACAGTTTTAGCTGAAAATGACCTGAAATTGCAAGTAATGCTGTTTAGAGCCAGTTTCTTGATGGAAACCATGTAAACTATGTATTCTTTCACATTATCCAAATTTCAGTGACTATCCTGCAGAAATGTGTTTTGGGAGCTGTAAAGTGATAAATAGCAGCTTTTGGCAGAATGTGTGGCGTTACCCATAGTTTTAGCTGAAAATGACCTGAAATTGCAAATACTGCTGTTTAGAGCCAGTTTCTTGATGGAAACCAT
>NW_026552223.1:0-563 GCF_027596085.1 Anoplopoma fimbria | reverse complement strand
ATGTAAACTATGTATTCATTGAACATTATCCTAATTTTTAGTGACTATCCTGCAGGAATGTGTTTTGAGAGCTGTAGGGTGATAAATAGCAGCTTTTGGCGAAGATAATATTGGCGTTACTACAGTTTAGCTGAAAATGACCTGAAATTGCAAATACTGCTGGTACAGGAATGGTTTATTAGGTGAAACCATTACGGCGTTATCCACATTTCAGTGACTATCCTGCAGAAATATGTTTTGGTAGCTGTAAAGTGGCAAATAGTAGCCTTTTGCACTGTTAACTTTAGTTTTTCTGAAAGGACCTGAAATTGCAAATACTGCTGTTTAGAGCCAGTTTATTGATGGAAACTATGTACAATATGTTTCATTGAACATTATCCTAATTTTTAGTGACTATCCTGCAGGAATGTGTTTTGTGAGCACTGTAAAGTGATAAATAACAGCTTTTTGGCAGAATGTGTGGCATTACCCTGGTTTTGGCTGAAAATGAACTGAAATTGTAATCAATGCTGTTTAGAGCCAGTTTCTTGATGGAAACCATGTAAATTATGTATTCTTTCACA
>NW_026552222.1:0-1674 GCF_027596085.1 Anoplopoma fimbria | reverse complement strand
AGTGACTATCCTGCAGAAATGTGTTTTGGGAGCTGTAAAGTGATAAATAGCAGCTTTTGCACTGTTAACTTTAGTTTTTCCTGAAAATGACCTGAAATTGCAAATACTGCTGTTTAGAGCCAGTTTCTTGATGGAAACCATGTAAACTATGTATTCTTTCACATTATCCTAATTTTTAGTGACTATCCTGCAGGAATGTGTTTTGAGAGCTGTAAAGTGATAAATAGCAGCTTTTGGCAGAATGTGTGGCGTTACCCACAGTTTTAGCTGAAAATGACCTGAAATTGCAAGTAATGCTGTTTAGAGCCAGTTTCTTGATGGAAACCATTAAACATTATTCTTTCACATTTTTAGTGACTATCCTGCAGAAATATGTATTGGTAGCTGTAAAGTGGCAAATAGTAGCCTTTTGCATTGTTAACTTTAGTTTTTCCTGAAAATGACCTGAAATTGCAAATACTGCTGTTTAGAACCAGTTTATTGATGGAAACTATGTAAAATATGTTACATTGAACATTGTTAACTTTAGTTTTTCCTGAAAATGACCTGAAATTGCAAATACTGCTGTTTAGAGCCAGTTTCTTGATGGAAACCATTACATTATCCACATTTCAGTGACTATCCTGCAGAAATATGTTTTGGTAGCTGTAAAGTGGCAAATAGTAGCCTTTTGCATTGTTAACTTTAGTTTTTCCTGAAAATGACCTGAAATTGCAAATACTGCTGTTTAGAACCAGTTTATTGATGGAAACTATGTAAAATATGTTACATTGAACATTATCCTAATTCTTAGTGACTATCCTGCAGGAATGTGTTTTGAGAGCTGTAAAGTGATAAATAGCAGCTTTTGGCAGAATGTGTGGCGTTACCCACAGTTTTAGCTGAAAATGACCTGAAATTGCAAGTAATGCTGTTTAGAGCCAGTTTCTTGATGGAAACCATGTAAACTATGTATTCTTTCACATTATCCAAATTTCAGTGACTATCCTGCAGAAATGTGTTTTGGGAGCTGTAAAGTGATAAATAGCAGCTTTTGCACTGTTAACTTTAGTTTTTCCTGAAAATGACCTGAAATTGCAAATACTGCTGTTTAGAGCCAGTTTCTTGATGGAAACCATGTAAACTATGTATTCTTTCACATTATCCAAATTTCAGTGACTATCCTGCAGAAATGTGTTTTGGGAGCTGTAAAGTGATAAATAGCAGCTTTTGGCAGAATGTGTGGCGTTACCCACAGTTTTAGCTGAAAATGACCTGAAATTGCAAATACTGCTGTTTAGAGACAGTTTTGGGAGCTGTAAACTATGATAAATAACAGCTTTTGCACTGTTAACTTTAGTTTTTCCTGAAAATGACCTGAAATTGCAAATACTGCTGTTTAGAGCCAGTTTCTTGATGGAAACCATGTAAACTATGTATTCTTTCACATTATCCAAATTTCAGTGACTATCCTGCAGAAATGTGTTTTGAGAGCTGTAAAGTGATAAATAGTAGCCTTTTGCACTGTTAACTTTAGTTTTTCCTGAAAATGACCTGAAATTGCAAATACTGCTGTTTAGAACCAGTTTATTGATGGAAACCATTACATTATCCACATTTCAGTGACTATCCTGCAGAAATATGTTTTGGTAGCTGTAAAGTGGCAAATAGTAGCCTTTTGCACTGTTAACTTTA
>NW_026552221.1:0-1624 GCF_027596085.1 Anoplopoma fimbria | reverse complement strand
CCTTAGTACTGCGTTTGGGGGCCCTATCTTGCATCCGGCGCAAGTGACTTAGTCACTGGCGCATGTGTCGTTGCTAGTTTACAACTGGCGCAGAGCGTTCTTTTGCCACCAGCGCCACTCGCCAGTAAATTAGGGAATGATCTTGCGCCCCAAGGGGCGGTTCGGCGGAAGGAGGAGGCGTGTTCTGGCGCAAACGGTATTTTGCCGTTTCTGAAAACCATTGCGCTACTGACCAGGAAATACCTGGTTTAAAGTCAGTGGCGCGTTGTTCAGATGCTATTTTAAGGGCGCATGCATACATGCGCATGCGATGCATACGGATTGCTTGTGCACCTCGCGCATACACTTTGCTTCTCTCATCTACACGGACAGCAGTTCCCATTTTTGCAAACCATACATAATTACAAGGAAAATAAAATATTACCACACAAGGAAAATCATTGTGGTGTCCATAAAGATAAAATAAATAAAAGGTCCTCAAAAAGTCGCAGCATTCTTTGTGGCATGTTGTGTTTTACACAACATTGCCATGAATCATGGATGTGTCGATGACATTAATGAGGATAGATTAGAGGACTTAATGAGACGTGATGCTGAACTGCATGTGCCGATGCCATTACGTCCAAATGCCCCAGCAGCAGCACGGAGAGGAGAGCTCATCTGTCAGAGGAGCTGCATCGTATATAGTGAGGTAAGCAAACTAATGACATCTCCGCTCTATTGTTTAGCATTGTACAAATATTACCATGCATTCATAACCTTGTGAGTCAGAGAAAGTGAGCCCAAAACATCGGAAAGTATAGTATGTCCTTGAGACATTTTTTATTCGGCTTGTCCAAATGTTAGGCGTAAATGAAAAAAAAATAATACAAAACGAAAAATGAAAAGTTGCAAAGATTTGAAGGAAAAAATATTTATTTTCTCCCTCCTCTGTAAGGCCTTTTACGCCTGCCTCGGCGGGATCCAACAAATGAGGGTCCGGGAGTGGCGAGCTGGAACGGAGCTGCAGGAACGGGTGGTCCTGCGGTCTCATGCTGCTGCTGCTGCCCACGGCGTCTCAGCTGCCCCGTGCGCACTGGTCCCGAGGCCAGGGTCTTCTTCCTGAGAAGCTACGTGACATTGTTTTGATTTATTTTATGGCTGTGTTACATTTATTAAATGTCAAAAATGATTAAAAAGATTTTCACGAGACATCTCTATTTATGTGAACTTTATTTATGTACCTTCGGGTTGGACAGCTGGTGCATGTTTTGGGTGGGTTTCTCCCATCCCCATATAAAGCCAACTGCTTTGACTGCTCTGACAAGCACATCGGTATCTTCTGTGGTGAACCTTTCATTGCGTGCGCCTGGCAAACCCGCCATCATAATAGCAATCCGCCATGGAACATGCGCCGATCGTTCTTAAAGGGGATGCGAGAAAACGCTCTGATTGGTTCATTGCACGTTACGCCCAAACCACACCTACGGGTAATTAGGCTGCTTCAGACCAACCCTTTTGACACTTGCGCCGCGGCGGAAGTGTCATTTATCCGCCTGTAAAATAGCGATAGCGCCGTAGAACCGCCCACAAAGCTACTTGCGCTTTGCGCTTTCCCACTTGCGTTTCAGACCGTTAAAATAGG
>NW_026552220.1:0-1142 GCF_027596085.1 Anoplopoma fimbria | reverse complement strand
GCTGACAGCTCACACTGTTGTGTTCACAGTTACTGTCAGTCTGTGTTGACAAATGTTGTGAAAGATGGCAATATGATTTTGTGTTTTTGAGCCTTCGTGTTAAGGTAGGATTTTAATGGAATTTGATGACTTTGCAACACATTTTGCAGGTGATATATGAAATATGGAATATAAAAAGGAATTTGAGTCCATAACTTTGTTTTATGAGCAATTTTCTAAACGGAACATACAGAACAGCAGATGTATGACAGCTAAACGGGAACAGATTTGCATCATTAACAGCTCCTGGAGCTTACCACAGATGGAACTCTAATGTAAATGTTGTTAAAGCAGATTGCATTGAGTTAGCTTTTTTATTTATTTATCAACTGACTAGTATTTTCAAGGTAATTGTTCTTCTTGAAATAGCTCTATGTGAACAGAAATAATTATTTATAAGCTGTTTTTCTTCTTTCTGTGACCCTTGTTGGCATCAGGGGGGTTGGAGTGTATTAGCATTTTAATAGCATTAGCAAGTCTAGACGGCCACAACAGATTGGTGGTACGTTGACGTCCACAGAGAGCCCACATGCTCTGATGACTACCATACGTAACATGACCCTTTCATAAACGCGGAGGCAAAAATTTGACCAAGACCAACAACTACAGAATCAGAATCAGCTTGGCCATGTATGCGTATGCATACAAGGAATTTGACTCCGGTTTCTTCCGCTCAGTAGTACACAGAAACAGACAGACAAAAACAAGGAGATCCAAGAAGAAAAAGGATAAACATTTAACTATTTTGTACACATGAAATATAAAATTCAAAAGTATATATATAAACATAAAATACAAAAGCTCCTCCAATGAATCGCCACCTTATCGTGGTGGAGGGGTTTGTGTGCCCCAGTGATCCTGAGAGCTGTGTTGTCGGGGGCAATAGCTCCTGGTAGGGTCTCCCAAGGCAAAGTGGTCTCGGGGGAGGGGTCAGACTAAGAGCGATTCACAAAACCTCAATGAATCGGACGATACAAGGTTGTGGCACCTCGCCCGGAATAGGGAAACCGGGGCACCCTCCTGGAGCCAGACCCGGTAGGGGAGCTCGCCGCGAGCGTCTGGTGGCCGGGCCTTGGCACATGGGGCCCGGCCAGGCCCAGCCC
>NW_026552219.1:0-353 GCF_027596085.1 Anoplopoma fimbria | reverse complement strand
AACTAGTTTCCTTGTGTTATCATGAAAACTCTGGACTCATAAGAACAAGTTTCCTTGTGTTTTCATGAAAACATGATACTTTCATCACTTTTAGATGCATTTACAGCTTTCCTGCTGCCAAAAGACGTTTCAGCCTTAAAATAACCCAAAAGTGTCTTTTCTGACAGGAAACCATACTTTACATGAGTTTCTTCAAGTAAAGGCCTCAGGACTAATGTCAACTAGTTTCCTTGTGTTTTCATGAAAACATGATACTTTCATCACTTTTAGATGCATTTACAGCTTTCCTGCTGCCAAAAGACGTTTCAGCCTTAAAATAACCCAAAAGTGTCTTTTCTGCCAGGAATTCATAC
>NW_026552218.1:0-481 GCF_027596085.1 Anoplopoma fimbria | reverse complement strand
AGACACTTTTGGGGTATTTTAAGGCTGAAACGTCTTTTTGCAGCAGAAAAGCTGTAGGCCCTTACTTGGAGAAACTCATGTAAAGTATGAATTCCTGTCAGAAAAGACACTTTTGGGGTATTTTAAGGCTGAAACGTCTTTTTGCAGCAGAAAAGCTGTAAATGCATCTAAAGTGATGAAAGTATCATGTTTTCATGAAAACACAAGGAAACTTGTTATTATGAGTCCGGCCTCTGGCAAACATTACTTGAAGAAACTCATGTAAAGTATGAATTCCCTATCAGAAAAGACACTTTTGGGGTATTTTAAGGATGAAACGTCTTTTTGCAGCAGAAAATCTGTAAATGCATCTAAAAGTGATGAAAGTATCATGTTTTCATGAAAACACAAATAAACTTGTTATTATGAGTCCAGAGGCCCTTACTTGAAGAAACGTTACATTATTGTCAAGAAACTGTCTCTAATATAGGCTCATGTAAAA
>NW_026552217.1:0-752 GCF_027596085.1 Anoplopoma fimbria | reverse complement strand
GAGTGAGAAAGAGAAAGTTTTTGGAGCTTTAAAGTGATAAATAGCAGCTTTTAGCCGTAATCGGGCGTTACTACAGTTTTACATGAAAATGACCTGGAATTGCAAATGCTGCTGTTTACAGCCAGTTTCTTGATAGAAACTCGTAAACTATGTCTTATTGAACATTATCCAGATTTCAGTCACTATCCTGCAGAAAATGTGTTTTCGAGCGCTGAAAGGATGAATAGCAGCTTTTAATGTGAATCTATGCTACAGTTTTACATAAAAATGACCTGGAATTGCAAATACTGCTGTTTACAGCCAGTTTCTTGATAGAAATCATGTAAACTATGAACATTATCCAGATTTCAGTCACTATCCTGCAGAAATGTGTTTTCGGAGCGTTAAAGTGATAAATAGCAGCTTTTGGCAGTATGTGTGGTGTTACACAAAGTTTCTATCTGAAAATGCTGTTTAGAGCCGGTTTATTGATGGGAACCATGTAAACTATCTAGTCTATCACATCATCCTGAATTCCAGTCACTTTCCTGCAGAAATGTGTTTTGGGAGCTTTAAAGTGATAAATAGCAGCTTTTGGCAGTATGTGTGGTGTTACACAAGTTTTACCTGAAAATGACCTGAAATGGCAAATACTGCTGTTTAGAAACAGTTTCTTTATGAACCATGGAAACTATCTATTCTATCACATCATCCTGAATTCCAGTCACTTTCCTGCAGAAATGTGTTTTGGGAGCTTTAAAGTGATAAATAGA
>NW_026552216.1:0-785 GCF_027596085.1 Anoplopoma fimbria | reverse complement strand
ATAGTCACTAAGAATTAGGATAATGTTCAATGTAACATATTTTACATAGTTTCCATCAATAAACTGGTTCTAAACAGCAGTATTTGCAATTTCAGGTCATTTTCAGGAAAAACTAAAGTTAACAATGCAAAAGGCTACTATTTGCCACTTTACAGCTACCAAAACATATTTCTGCAGGATAGTCACTGAAATGTGGATAATGTAATGGTTTCCATCAAGAAACTGGCTCTAAACAGCATTACTTGCATTTTTTACAGCTACCAAAACATTCTGAAATGTGGATAATGTAATGGTTTCCATCCAAGAAACTTGCTCTAAAAGTCATTTTCAGCTAAAACTGTCTCTCCTAAACAGGTAACGCCACACATTCTGCCAAAAGCTGCTATTTATCACTTTACAGCTCTCAAAACACATTCCTGCAGGATAGTCACTAAAAATTAGGATAATGTGAAAGAATACAAAGTTTACATGGTTTCCATCAAGAAACTGGCTCTAAACAGCAGTATTTGCAATTTCAGGTCATTTTCAGGAAAAACTAAAGTTAACAGTGCAAAAGCTGCTATTTATCACTTTACAGCTCCCAAAACTGTCTCTAAACAGTATTTGCAATTTCAGGTCATTTTCAGCTAAAACTGTGGGTAACGCCACACATTCTGCCAAAAGCTGCTATTTATCACTTTACAGCTCTCAAAACACATTCCTGCAGGATAGTGACTAAAAATTAGGATAATTTGAAAGAATACATAGTTTACATGGTGTAGCCGACTCTAGACTACCGTAGGTTT
>NW_026552215.1:0-611 GCF_027596085.1 Anoplopoma fimbria | reverse complement strand
GGCTAACACCTTTCTGCATTATTGCCATGCATATTATTCTTACATCTAGATTAAAGCTATGCAGCCCATATATTGCTAGACTTTATTGTACGAATTGGATCATTGTTGAACTTGCTTGTTTTCCAGCTGACACCATTGTTAACAACATAGTAGCATACATTTCAACAATCATTTACGTACTTCATGGTTTTTTCATAGTTTGTCCTAATGTATGTCATCAAAACTTGTGTGAATTTTAGAAAACAGGGCAAAGTTTATGCAAACATGTGCGCCACATTTAACCTTGCTCATTTTCTTTTGAGGGATTTTGATGATGTTTTTAACAATAGCACGATTTGGTTCAAATCTCTCTCCAACCATTCAAAATGTTTTTTCAATAGAACTTCTTATTATACCTCCCATTATGAATCCTCTCATTTATGGGTTTCAATTGACCAAAATTAGGAACAGAATTTTGGGTGGTATTAAGTAACTTCAAATTAAAATTATAAATTAAATACATTTGTCTTATGCGAAAAGGTAACTCAAAGTCATGTAATAATCTACTCATAGTATTTTTTTTGTATATGAATTCTGTAACTTTGAAACATGAAATTTGCATATGGCATATT
>NW_026552214.1:0-565 GCF_027596085.1 Anoplopoma fimbria | reverse complement strand
ATTCTCTGGGATTCTCTGGGATCTGCTGTCTCCCGTTCATGTAATCTCTTATTCTGGATGCCTTGTTCGGGCTTTGGTGATACACTCATTTGCCTGCAGTGATATGTCTATTCTTGCAGTCATGGCATATGACAGATATGTGGCTATATGTCGACCCCTGGATTACCACTCTATCATGTCAAAGACAAGGAGTCTTACAGTTAGTATGTTTCTCCTTGGGGTTAGGGGTTAGGGTTAGGGGTTAGGGTTAGGGGTTAGGGTTAGGGTTTAGGGTTAGGGTTAGGGTTAGGGAATAGGGATGAAAACCACGATTACACATGAGAGGATTACATATTCTTGAATAACTTTTTTTCTGAAGGTGGTAGAGACTTGGAAGTGGTCTCCGTGTCCACTAATTTGGCCAAGTCCGATCGAATGGTACCAACCCCGACTCTCTAGGACCTTGGGAATGGTACGAAACCCCAAAAAATATTGGTTTTTCGTGAATAACTTTTTTCATGAAGGTCCTACCGTCTTGTAAGTGGTCTCTACTCCCACTAATGAGTCCACCACGGATCGATTGGTA
>NW_026552213.1:0-763 GCF_027596085.1 Anoplopoma fimbria | reverse complement strand
TCACCTAGCCTATAACTGCATTGTTCATGCAGGCTGTACACAGATACATGTGTAACCTAACCCTAACCCTAACCCTGTACACAGATACATGTGTAACCTAACCCTAACCTAACCCTGTACACAGACAGTGTAACCTAACCCTAACCTAACTCCCACCCTGTACACAGATACATGTGTAACCTAACCCTAACCATGTGTAACCCCTGTACACAGATACATGTGTAACCTAACCCTAACCTAACCCTAACCCTGTACACAGATACATGTGTAACCTAACCTAACCCTAACCCTGTACACAGATACATGTGTAACCTAACCTAACCCTAACCCTGTACACAGATACATGTGTAACCTAACCCTAACCCTAACCCTGTACACAGATACATGTAACCTAACTAACCTAACCTAACTAACCCTGTACACAGATACATGTGTAACCTAACCCTAACCCCCTGTGCAGATACATGTGTTGTCCTGTGCTGGTGATAAGCAGTGCTTTATTAGTTATGTTAAGCTGTACATTTTAGGTTGTGTATTTATATTTTGTTTAACCTAATTACAGTTGTATTAGATGGTTTCACTGATGTAGGATCACAGGATAGCAACAGTGGAAGATATTCACCCGAGACTGTCTTTCTGTTTGTATTCACAGAATTAAAAACTCATCTGGCGACTGAATGGGAAATGATCATCATTCAGTGTGTAACAAAGAGGTCTCACTCTGTCTGTTATTGTGAAGAGGTCTCACCCTGTCTGTTATTGT
>NW_026552212.1:0-574 GCF_027596085.1 Anoplopoma fimbria | reverse complement strand
ATCACAGCCACATCACAGCCACATCACAGTCACACATTACAGTCACACATCAAAGTTACATCACATACCACATCAAAAACACATCACAGTCACATCACTGCCACACATCACAGTCATGAACATCACACATCACAGTCACACATCATAGTCACACATCACAGCCACACATCACAGCCACACATCACAGTCACATCACAGCCACACATCACATCACAGCCACACATCACAGTCACACATCACAGTCACACATCACAGCCACACATCACAGCCAATTCATCACAGCCACACATCACAGTCACATCACAGTCACATCACAGTCACATCACAGTCACACATCACAGTCACAGTCCGAACACACATCACAGTCACACATTATAGTCACATCAAAGTCACACATCACAGCCACACATCACAGCCACACATCACAGCCACATCACAGTCACATCACAGTCACATCACAGCCACACATCACAGCCACACATCACAGTCATCGTCACACTGGTGATCACACATCACAGTCACACATCCCAGCCACACATCACAGCCACACATCACAGTCACATCACAGTCACAT
>NW_026552211.1:0-530 GCF_027596085.1 Anoplopoma fimbria | reverse complement strand
TCCACCGGTACCGGTACCGTGAAAAACACCGGTAATCCGGCACACCGGTATACAGGAGGATGAGCCGTCCAGATCAACATCCGTGAAAACATCATGACGTGACGTCACTGCACCGCGACTGTGACAAACGCGAAACATTAAATAAAGATAATAAAACATTAAATGAAGAGAATGAAACATTACCACATTACCCCATGCAGGACACCCTGGCAGTTTGCAGCCCAGCCACCGGCTGCTTCACCCTGGTGTGAAGGAGAGGTACCGCAGGTCCTTCCTTCCTGCTGCTGTCAGGCTGCACAACCAACTCTGCTCCCAGCAGGACCACATGATCAAAGGACAATAATAACATAATAACATGACAATAGAAACCTGTGCAATACATTGCACTGTACAATAATGGTTAAAAAGTTAAAAGTAGTTGAAATAGTTGTTGTTTTTTCTCTGTCTGTAAATATAGTATTTCAGTTATTGTTGTTTTTTCTACTGTTTTTTTTATTGCTTATTTATAATACTTGTTTTATTTTTATTTT
>NW_026552210.1:0-544 GCF_027596085.1 Anoplopoma fimbria | reverse complement strand
CCCACTCCATGCTCCTCTTTTACGGACGTTTTCAGCCGGCGGTCGCGGTCATTTTCTCGCGGATGGAGCAGCATGGAGAGACAGGCTGATGGCACCACTGTTTCCCCACTCCATGCTCTCTCTTTTACGGACGTTTTCAGCCCGGCGGTCGCGGTCATTTTCTCGCGGATGGAGCAGCATGGAGAGACAGGCTGATGGCACCACTGTTTCCCCACTCCATGCTCTCTCTTTTACGGACGTTTTCAGCCGGCGGTCGCGGTCATTTTCTCGCGGATGGAGCAGCATGGAGAGACAGGCTGATGGCACCACTGTTTCCCCACTCCATGCTCTCTCTTTTACGGACGTTTTCAGCCGGCGGTCGCGGTCATTTTTCTCGCGGATGGAGCAGCATGGAGAGACAGGCTGACTGCACCACTGTTCCCCACTCCATGCTCTCTCTTTTACGGACGTTTTCAGCCGGCGGTCGCGGTCATTTTCTCGCGGATGGAGCAGCATGGAGAGACAGGCTGATGGCACCACTGTTTCCCCACTCCATGCTCTCTTT
>NW_026552209.1:0-588 GCF_027596085.1 Anoplopoma fimbria | reverse complement strand
CTTTTTGCAGCAGAAAAGCTGTAAATGCATCTAAAAGTGATGAAAGTATCATGTTTTCATGAAATCACAAGGAAACTTGTTATTATGAGTCCAGAGGCCTTTACTTGAAGAAACTCATGTAAAGTATGGTTTCCTGTCAGAAAAGACACTTTTGGGGTATTTTAAGGCTGAAACCTTTCTTTGGCAGCAGAAAAGCTGTAAATGCATCTAAAAGTGATGAAAGCAGCATGTTTTCAAGAAAACGTAAGGAAATTGGTTGATATTAGACCCGAGGCCCTTACTTGAAGAAACTCATGTAAACTATGGTTTCCTGTCAGAAAAGACACTTTTGGGGTATTTTAAGGCTGAAACGTCTTTTGGCAGCAGAAAAGCTGTAAATGCATCTAAAAGTGATGAAAGTATCATGTTTTCATGAAAACACAAGGAAACTTGTTAAAATAAGTCCAGAGGCCCTTACTTGAAGAAACTCATGTAAAGTATGGTTTCCTGTCAGAAAAGACACTTTTGGGGTATTTTAAGGCTGAAACGTCTTTTGGCAGCAGAAAAGCTGTAAATGCATCTAAAAGTGATGAAAGTATCATGTTTTCA
>NW_026552208.1:0-769 GCF_027596085.1 Anoplopoma fimbria | reverse complement strand
GTCAGAAAAGACACTTTTGGGGTATTTTAAGGCTGAAACGTCTTTTTGCAGCAGAAAAGCTGTAAATGCATCTAAAAGTGATGAAAGTATCATGTTTTCATGAAAACACAAGGAAACTTGTTATTATGAGTCCAGAGGCCCTTACTTGAAGAAACTCATGTAAACTATGGTTTCCTGTCAGAAAAGACACTTTTGGGGTATTTTAAGGCTGAAACGTCTTTTGTGCAGCAGAAAAGCTGTAAATGCATCTAAAAGTGATGAAAGCAGCATGTTTTCAAGAAAACGTAAGGAAATTGGTTGATATTAGACCCGAGGCCCTTACTAGTGGGGTCGTATAAGGCTCAGTCATTTCAAATTCGTGTTAAAGTTTGGTTTTCACTTCCAAGTTGAAGTTTAGGGTCTACAGAAAAATTTGAGTCGAGTGTCAAACACACAGATGAAAAATGGCCTCTAGGGGCGCCGCAAAATATATAAACTGCTACAACTTTTGATTAGATTATCCAATTTTAACATATGAGGTATGTATGGATTCAGAATTAAAAGGAGAAACAGGTATACCAAGCATTTGGTGACCAGATAAAAATAAATACACTTTTATCCCAAAATATTACATGGACACAAGCGAAATTATGCTTTTTTTGGAGATAAAGTCTGGAAATGTCCTCAAAGTTGCTATGAAACATGATTTTTAAAGTTATTGTAAATAAAGGCTGTGTAATGACTCGACTGGATTTAAGATTGGTGTTCAGAATATCCCTATAGCACAAAC
>NW_026552207.1:0-416 GCF_027596085.1 Anoplopoma fimbria | reverse complement strand
TTCCATCAATAAACTGGCTCTAAACAGCAGTATTTGCAATTTCAGGTCATTTTCAGCTAAAACTGTAGGTAACGCCACACATTCTGCCAAAAGCTGCTATTCATCACTTTACAGCTCTCAAAACACATTCCTGCAGGATAGTCACTAAAAATTAGGATAATGTTCAATGAAACATATTTTACATAGTTTCCATCAATAAACTGGCTCTAAACAGCATTATTTGCAATTTCAGGTCCTTTTCAGGAAAAACTAAAGTTAACAGTGCAAAAGGCTACTATTTGCCACTTTACAGCTACCAAAACATATTTCTGCAGGATAGTCACTGAAATGTGGATAATGTAATGGTTTCCATCAGGAAACTGTCTCTAAACAGCAGTATTTGCAATTTCAGGTCATTTTCAGTTAAAACTGTGGGT
>NW_026552206.1:0-1484 GCF_027596085.1 Anoplopoma fimbria | reverse complement strand
TTGGATAATGTGAAAGAATACATAGTTTACATGGTTTCCATCAAGAAACTGGCTCTAAACAGCATTACTTGCAATTTCAGGTCATTTTCAGCTAAAACTGTGGGTAACGCCACTCGGCGATAAGCAGGCTGCTGACACAACATCCCAATGCCCTCCTCCTCCTCTCTGGTGACTTTAACCATGCCCCTCCGTCCTCCACTCTGCCCACCTTCACCCAGTACATCACCTGCCCCACCAGAGACAACAGAACCCTGGACCTGCTGTATGCCAACACCAAGGAGGCATACACTTCATCACCCCTCCCTCCCCTGGGAAGATCTGACCACAACCTGGTGCACCTCCGGCCTGTGTACAAACCTCTTGTGCACAGGCAGCCAGCTGTGACCCGCACAGTCAAAAGATGGTCCGATGAAGCCGAGGAGGCTCTTAAGGACTGCTTTGACTCGACTGTGTGGGAAGTGTTCAGTGATGCCCATGGGGAGGACATCGAGGGTCTCACAGACACAATAACGGATTACATAAACTTTTGTGTGGAGAACACCGTACCCACCAGGACTGTACGGTGTTTTTCCAACAGCAAACCCTGGATCAATCCTGAGATAAAGACCCTCCTCAAGGAGAAGAAGAGGGTCTTTAGATCAGGAAACAAGGAGGAGCTGAGGACTGTGCAGAGGGAGCTGAGGAGGAAGATCAGGGAGGGGAAGAATATCTACAGGACAAAGATGGAGGACCAGCTGCAGCAGAACAACATCAGCGGAGTCTGGAAGAGCCTCAAGGCCATGTCTGGCCACAAGGGGCCCAACCAACAGCCTGTGGGGGACCAACAGTGGGTGAATGATCTGAACTCATTCTTTAACAGATTTGATCAGCCACCCACCCCTCCCCCCACCCAGACCTCCCTGCCACTGCAGCCCCCATCGTCTGCACCCCCTGTGGATTACCCCCTCTTCTTCCTCCTCCTCCACCCCCTTTTCCACAACACTCGGCTCCCCTCCACACTCCTCAAACACTGCACACCTCCAACACCCCACCCCCACCCCCACTCCAACAACCTACAGCACACAGCCCCTTCCCCCAACTTGTCCCTCTCAATTAATCAGGTGAGAAAAGAACTGAGGAAGATAAAGGTGAGAAAAGCCACGGGTCCGGACGGCATCAGCTCAAGGCTCCTCAGATCCTGCGCAGACCAGCTGTGCAGGATAGTGGAGCACATCTTTAACTTGAGCTTGAAGCTGGGGAGGGTACCACAGCCATGGAAGACGTCCTGCGTGGTACCAGTCCCAAAGACCACGGGGCCAAGGACTTCAGCAGCTTCAGGCCGGTGGCTCTAACATCCCACCTGATGAAGACCCTGGAGCGGCTGGTCCTTGTGCACCTCCGCCCCCTGGTGATCTCATCTTTGGACCCTCTTCAGTTCGCCTATCAACCTGGCATCAATAGGTCAATTGTCCTCTTAACTGCTAGGGGGGTGGCTTACACTCCTG
>NW_026552205.1:0-831 GCF_027596085.1 Anoplopoma fimbria | reverse complement strand
AATGGTTTCCATCAATTAAAGTTAACAGTGCAAAAGCTGCTATTTCTCACTTTACAGCTCTCAAAACACATTCCTGCAGGATAGTCACTAAAAATTAGGATAATGTGAAAGAATACATAGTTTACATGGTTTCCATCAATAAACTGGCTCTAAACAGCAGTATTTGCAATTTCAGGTCATTTTCAGGAAAAACTAAAGTTAATCACTTTACAGCTCCCAAAACACATTTCTGCAGGATAGTCACTGAAATTTGGATAATGTCAAAGAATACATAATTTACATGGTTTCCATCAAGAAACTGGCTCTAAACAGCAGTATTTCCAATTTCAGGTCATTTTCAGGAAAAACTAAAACAGTGTATTTATCACTTTAAAAAAACTGTCTCTAAACAGTAACGCATTTTCAGCTAAAACATTCTGCCAAAAGCTGCTATTTATCACTTTACAGCTCCCAAAACAAAATTTCTGCAGGATAGTCACTGACATTTGGATAATGTTAAAGAATACATAGTTTACATGGTTTCCATCAAGAAACTGGCTCTAAACAGCATTACTTGCAATTTCAGGTCATTTTCAGCTAAAACTGTGGGTAACGCCACACATTCTGCCAAAAGCTGCTATTTATCACTTTACAGCTCTCAAAACACATTCCTGCAGGATAGTCACTAAAAATTAGGATAATTTGAAAGAATACATAGTTTACATGGTTTCCATCAATAAACTGGCTCTAAACAGCAGTATTTGCAATTTCAGGTCATTTTCAGGAAAAAACTAAGGTTAACAGTGCAAAAGCTGCTATTTATCAGAAACTGGCTCTAAACAGCAGTATTTA
>NW_026552204.1:0-594 GCF_027596085.1 Anoplopoma fimbria | reverse complement strand
AGGGTGGTATGGCCGTAAGCAAATATTGCGCCTACCAAAGGGCCTTTTAAAGATACTATATCACCACGCTTTGCTCTTTCGTCTATACAGGGAGCGCCTGCAGATTGCCAGACACACTCACAGCTTTTAAATGTCAAATCACAATGTACAAAGTGGCTATAAGGATCACAAATGTAGTGCAGTAAAAAGATTAATATTTACTGTTGAAATGTAGAATACGTTAGCATAAAATTGAAAAGAAAATGATCGATGAGCTTAGGAATGATGAAAGCCATCATTTAACTGGATTTGTGTCATTTCTATACCGGCAAGTCATGATCTAGCTATTTCCTTCCCACCCTGTCGGTGTCCACTGAAAAAGCAGCAGCGCCTCTGCTTTTTGTAAAGAGGAGTGAAAAAGCTTACAGCACCTGGTATTCCCAGGCGGTCTCCCATCCAAGTACTGACCAGGCCCGACCCTGCTTAGCTTCCGAGATCAGACGAGATCGGGCGTGTTCAGGGTGGTATGGCCGTAAGCAAATATTGCGCCTACCAAAGGGCCTTTTAAAGATACTATATCACCACGCTTTGCTCTTTCGTCTATACAGGGAGCGC
>NW_026552203.1:0-819 GCF_027596085.1 Anoplopoma fimbria | reverse complement strand
GGTATATGGTATATGGTATATGGTATATGGTATTTGGTATATGGTATATGGTATATGGTATATGGTATATGGTATTTGGTATATGGTATATGGTATATGGTATTTGGTATATGGTATATGGTATTTGGTATATGGTATATGGTATTTGGTATATGGTATATGGTATATGGTATATGGTATATAGTATATGGTATATGGTATATGGTATTTGGTATATGGTATTTGGTATTTGGTATATGGTATTTGGTATATGGTATATGGTATATGGTATTTGGTATGGTATATGGTATATGGTGTTTGGTATTTGGAATATGGAATATGGAATATGGTATTTGGTATATGGCATTTGGTATATGGTATTTGGTATTTGGTATATGGTATTTGGTATATGGTATATGGAATATGGTATGGTATGGTATATGGTATTTGGTATATGGTATTTGGTATATGGTATTTGGTATATAGTATATGGTATTTGCATATGGTATTTGGTATATGTATATGGTATTTGATTTGGTATGAATATGGTATTTGGAATATGGTATTTGGTATTTGGTATTTGGTATATGGTATTTGGTATATGGTATATGGTATGGTATTTGGATATGGTATATGGTATATGGTATATGGTATATTGGTATATGGTATATGGTATATGGTATTTGGAATATGGAATATGGAATATGGTATTTGGTATATGCACGGTATATGGTATCGGTATTTGGTATATGGTATTTGGTATATGGTATAAGGTATATGGTATTTGGTATATGGTATATGGTATATGGTATTTACATTTTGTATATAGTATATGGTATT
>NW_026552202.1:0-1250 GCF_027596085.1 Anoplopoma fimbria | reverse complement strand
TGGTTTAGGACCTATGGCAATCTCTTGGTTTGAAAATTATTTATCTTTCAGAACTCAACAGGTTTTCTTGAATGGTACTCTGTCCAACAGCATTAACATAGACTGTGGTGTGCCGCAAGGAAGTTGTTTGGGTCCGCTCTTATTTTCAATTTTTACGAATGATCTCCCGCTTGTTATTCAAGAATCCACTTTGGTTTTATACGCTGACGATTCTACACTGTACTATTCTGCATCTTCATGCTGTAAACTTAAGTCCGTTCTGTCACAAGATCTGAAAGCAGTGGTCAATTGGGTTACTGCAAATAGACTTGTTTTAAATCTATCAAAAACTGTCAGCATTGTCTTTGGATCTCGGCATAATGTAGCCAGTCAGCCTATGCTTGATCTGCAGATTTCTAGTCAGCCAGTCAAGCAGGAGAGCAAGTTAAAGCTTCTGGGACTTTCTATTTGTAACACTCTGTCCTGGACTGATCATGTTAGGCAGATAGTTGCCAAGATGAGTAGGAGCATTGCTACGGTCCGGAAATGTGCCACCTACTTACCAGCTACTTTACGGAGACAGGTTGTTCAAACATTAGTATTATGCCATCTCGACTATTGTTCTGTTATTTGGGCCTCTGCCTCTAAGACTGACCTAAGCAAACTACAAACTGTACAAAACCGGGCTGCTAGACTTGCCCTTGCTAGATCTTACAGATCAAATGTAGATCAGATGCATTCTGATCTCAAGTGGCCTAAAGCTCTTGATAGGTTATCCATTAGGTCCTTGATATTTATTAAGAATGTAATTTCCACTCATGTTCCTAGAGCTCTTTTTAATGAAATTGTTTTTTGCTCTGATGCTCATTCATACGGTACTAGATCTGCAACAGCAGGGCTAGTTGTGCTCCCACACTGTAGGAGTAATGCAATGAGGAGGACATCCTTCTATAGGTCCATTTCTTTGTGGAATATACTCCCATCGCACATTCGTGTTATACCTGTGAAGAGGGAATTCAAGAGGCAAATTAAATCCTATTTTTATTTATGTTAAATATGAACTCGGGACTCTGACTTGGCTTGGCGCTCAATGAATTATGTTTGTTTGTTTGACTGTTGCTATGTATTTGTAGTTTTGTCACTACTTTTACTGTATTTGAGTGATGATTAATTGTTTGTATGTTCTGATTTTAATTGGACCCCAGGAAGACTAGTCTGCCGCTTCTGCGACAACTAATGGGGATCCACAATAAACAATAAACAATAAACAA
>NW_026552201.1:0-858 GCF_027596085.1 Anoplopoma fimbria | reverse complement strand
TTTAGTATATGTATTTGGTATATGGTATATGGTATTTTGTATATGGTATATGGTATATGGTATTTGGTATATGGTATATGGTATATGGTATTTGGTATATGGAATATGGTATTTGGAATATGGTATATGGTATATGGTATATCGCATTTTGGTATATGGTTTTTGGTATATGGTATATGGTATATGGAATATGGAATATGGAATATGGTATATGGTATATGGTATATGGAATATGGAATATGGAATATGGTATATGGTATATGGTATTTGGTATTTGGTATTTGGTATATGGTATTTGGTAAATGAAATATGGTATATTGTATTTTGTATATGGTATATGGTATTTGTTATTTGATATATGGTATATGGTAGTTAATTATTTGGTATATAGTATATGGTATATGGTATTTGGTATATGGTATATGAGTATATAATTATATGGTATTTGGTATATGGTATATAGTATATGGTATTTTGTATAAGTATATGGGTATATGGTATATATAGTATTTAGTATATAGTATATGGTATATGGTATTTTGTATATAGTATTTGGTATATGGTATTTGGTATTTGGTATATGGTATTTGGTATATGAGTATATGGTATATGGTATTTGGTATATGGAATATGGTATATGGTATTTAGTATATGGTATTTTGTATATGGAGATATGGTATATGGTGTTGGTATATGGCGCGATTTTGGTATATGGTATTTGGTATATGGTATATGGTAATTGGAATATGGTATATGGTATATGGAATATATGGTATATGGTATATGGTATATGGTATTTTGAATATGGTATATGGTATATGGTATATGGTATATGGTATATGGTATATGGTATATGGT
>NW_026552200.1:0-605 GCF_027596085.1 Anoplopoma fimbria | reverse complement strand
ATATGGTGTTTGGTATTTGGAATATGGAATATGGAATATGGTATTTGGTATATGGCATTTGGTATATGGTATTTGGTATTTGGTATATGGTATTTGGTATATGGAATATGGTATATGGTATTTGGTATATGGTATATGGTATATGGTATTTGGTATTTGGTATATAGTATATGGTATTTGGTATATGGTATATGGTATATGGTATTTGGAATATGGAATATGGTATTTGGTATATGGCATTTGGTATATGGCATTTGGTATATGGTATTTGGAATATGGTATATGGTATTTGGTATATGGCATTTGGTATATGGTATTTGGTATATGGTATTTGGTATATGGTATATGGTATTTGGTATATAGTATATGGTATTTGGTATGGTATATGGTATATGGTATTTGGAATATGGAATATGGAATATGGAATATGGTATTTGGTATATGGCATTTGGTATATGGTATTTGGTATTTGGTATATGGTATTTGGTATATGGTATATGGTATATGGTATTTGGTATGGTATATGGTATATGGTATTTGGTATTTGGTATATAGTATATGGTATTTGGTATATGGTATATGGTATTTGGTATATGGAATATGGT
>NW_026552199.1:0-537 GCF_027596085.1 Anoplopoma fimbria | reverse complement strand
AATGGTATATGGTATATGGTATTTGGTATTTGGTATATGGTATATGGTATATGGTATTTGGTATATGGTATATGGTATTTGGAATATGGTATATGGTATATGGTATATCGCATTTTGGTATATGGTATATGGTATATGGTATATGGTATTTGGTATATGGTATATGGTATTTGATATATGGTATATGGTATTTTGTAAATGGTATATGGTATATGGTATATGTTATTTGGTATATGGTATATGGTATTTGGTATGCGGTATATGGTATATGGTATATGGTATTTTGTATATGGAATATGGTATTTGGTATATGGTGTTTGGTATATGGTATATGGTATTTGGAATATGGTATATGGTATATGGTATTTGGTATATGGTATATGGTATATGGTATATGGTATTTTGTATATGGTATATGGTATTTTGTATATGGTATTTGGTATTTGGTATATGGTATATGGTATATGGTATTTGGTATATGGTATTTGGTGTTTGGTATATGGTATATAGTATTTGGAATATGGTATATGGCATTTG
>NW_026552198.1:0-669 GCF_027596085.1 Anoplopoma fimbria | reverse complement strand
TCCTCCTGTATACCGGTGTGCCGGATTACCGGTGTTTTTCACGGTACCGGTACCGGTGGACCGGCCGGCTCAACCTCCAGCCGGTCTTTTAGCACACTAAAACGGCGTAAAATGACCTCCAGCAGCCCAGGGAGGAAAAAAATAGCATGCGCTTTCGGAGGATTTTAGTGAACCGACACAACCATGCTGCTCCATCCGCCTAAAAAATGACCGCGACCGCCAGCTGAAAACGTCCGTAAAAGAGAGCATGAAGTGGCTAAACAGTGGTGCCATCAGCCTGTCTCTCCATGCTGCTGAATCCGCGTGAAAATGACCGCGACCGCGGGCTGAAAACGGAAGGATAGCATAGCTAGAGGAGGTTGAGCCGTCCGGGAGCTAGAGGAGCCGTCCCGGTAGAATCCCGGTGACCGGGAAATAGGTTCCGGCGATCACCGCGGATTGCATGCCAGGTAGTTTTTATTTTATTTTATTTTTTTAAATTCAATAACTTTCTTGAGACATTTGTTCATACATATAAACGAAAGATCATTATCTTTATTTAATGTTTTATTATCTTTATTTAATGTTTCGCGTTTGTCACAGTCGCGGTGCAGTGACGTCACGTCATGATGTTTTCACGGATGTTTATCTGGACGGCTCATCCTCCTGTATACCGGTGTGCCGGATTAC
>NW_026552197.1:0-1909 GCF_027596085.1 Anoplopoma fimbria | reverse complement strand
GTAAGTAAGTAAGTAAGTAAAATTTATTTATAAGGCACATTTAAAAACAGTTTTCACTGGCCAAAGTGCCGTACATGGTGCAAAGAGGCATATAAAGGAACACATACCACATACATAGACATAGATAAAACATATAAAATAAACGAGATATCACAAAAGGGGAGGAAAGGCCAGGGAAAAAAGGTGTGTTTTAAGCCTAGATTTAAAAATGGTGATGGAAGGAGCGTTTCTGACTGCAGGCGGCAGCTCGTTCCAAAGGCGGGGGGCAGCCACAGCAAAAGCCCTGTCACCCCTCTGTTTTAGCCTAGTGCGTGGAACGTGTAAGAGACCCAAGCTACCTGATCTAAGGGACCTGGGTGCTGAGTGGTGGTGGATGAGCTCTGTGATGTAGGGCGGGGCCAGGCCATTTAGGGCTTTAAAAACCATAAGTACGGTTTTAAAATGAATTCTGTGCTGGATGGGCAACCAGTGGAGGGATGCTAGGATGGGGGTTATATGATCCCGCTTTCTGGATCCAGTCAGCAGCCTTGCTGCGGAGCTCTGGACCAACTGAAGGCGAGAGAGGAGTGATTGAGGGAGTCCTAGGTAAAGGGAGTTGCAGTAATCCAGCCGTGATGTGATGAAGGCGTGTATTACTATTTCCAGATTGTGAAGTGATAAATGGGGTTTCATCTTGGCAATGACTCTGAGCTGGTAAAAACTGCTCTTGACCACAGCAGCAATTTGCTTGTCAAAGCAGAAATTAGAATCAAAGATGACACCCAGGTTTCTGGAGTGGGATTTGACGTAGGGGGAGAGAATACCTAAGTCGGCCGTGCGAGGGTTTTGGATTTGGAAGGTCCAAAAATAATGACTTCCGTTTTGTCATTATTAATTTGGAGGAAGTTACTACCCAGCCAAACTTTTACCTCCTCAAGGCAGTCAAGGAGGGTCTGGAGCGAGTCTGCAGATTTGAGAGGGAGATATAATTGCGAGTCATCAGCATAAAAGTGAAATGCAATGTTATGCTTCCTGATTATATTCCCTAGAGGGAGCATGTATAGGCAGAAGAGGACAGGGCCTAAAATTGACCCCTGGGGAACCCCACAGGACACAGGGGCAGAGGGTGAGGAGAACTGTCCGATAGACACTGTGAAAGATCTATTGGTGAGATAGGAGGAAAACCATTGAAGAGCTGTGCTACTAATACCAACCCACTGCTCTAGGCGCGACAAGAGGGTGTTGTGGTCGACAGTGTCGAAGGCGGCACTGAGGTCTAGTAAGATCAAAATGACATTTTCTCCAGAGTCTAGAGTGAGGAGCAGGTCATTTGTTACTTTCAACAAGGCTGTCTCAGTGCTGTGACGTGATCTAAAACCTGATTGGAAGGGTTCTAAAATCTCGGCATGGTTTAAAAAGGGCAATAGTTGTGATAAAACCACCTTTTCCAGGATTTTTGAAATAAAAGGTAATTTAGAGATTGGACGGTAGTTTCTTGGACATTTTGCATCCAGGTTATGTTTTTAAGCAGTGGCTGGACAACCGCCTGCTTAAAACTTGCAGGAACAAAACCCCTGGTCAGGCAAGAGTTGAGGATGACCTGAATACTTGGGCCGATGGAGTCAAAGATGTCTTTTATTATTTTGGAGGGGACAGCATCGTTAGGAGAAGTTGAGGGCTTCATGACCCTAACAATGTCCCTCAGTTCCTCTAGTGACACTGGTAGGAAATGGTCAAAAGAGCTGAAGGCCTAACGCCTAAGTGATGCAGGGAAGTGACTGGTGATGAGGGGGTGAAAGACTGCCTAATGTGATTGATTTTGTCAATAAAACATTTCATAAATGTCGTGCAGATGTCAGTGGATGGCTCGACTTGTGAGGGGGCTTGTGGCTCCTGAGAGGGCACTTTAGCACGTGTTTTTCAACAATTG
>NW_026552196.1:0-506 GCF_027596085.1 Anoplopoma fimbria | reverse complement strand
TTATTATTAGTAGTAGTACTAGTATTAATTGTAGTGTAACGCCCATTGAAATACTCGAGGCTCCGGCTCCTTTTACTGATGGTTTAATCACACCGTAGAACTACAATACAATACAGACATGAAATTAGTTTAACACACAAACAATTACCTAAGAGCATACGAATCATTCACGGCAAACAAAAGGTAACAAAAACACAACACTAACCACTTTGCCTGCTTGTAGCAATGGGAGTTAAATTAAATCTTTCTTGGTGCCTGCTTGAAACATAAAATAACCGACGTTTATAGAACGTGACTTGTCTGCAGCTGTGACACTAGCTTCTCGAAGCTGCACAAAATAAAAACCCACGAACAAGAAATAACACGGATACATTTACGAGAAATAACACGAGTCCACCTTGAGGTCAAAGACCGCATTACATATAATACCCCACAGAGCAGGAAAACACTGCCTGCAGTTACACTCCCACCATCAGACAACGTATGATTTCTAACAAACTTAACAT
>NW_026552195.1:0-676 GCF_027596085.1 Anoplopoma fimbria | reverse complement strand
TTCAGAGTTAATGCCTCTTACTCGTAGACCGCTCACCCTTTGGCTGGACACGACCTTTGTGATTGATGTTATTGTTGACACTGTCAGTCTCACAGGCTCCTTCTTGACATTCAATGCCTCGACTGTATCCTTTAATATGAAGGTGGTGTCACTCTGAGTGTCGAGCAAGGCATACACTAGAACTTCTTTGTCTGGTTCAGCTGATGTGGAGACATAAACTGGGACAACAGTAGATGTATGAGTGGTACCTTTCTCTTGAACGACTCTGTTGGAGGTAGCTTGCATTGACTCTTGGGTACGTGACAGTGTGGACCCCTTAATTTTAGCTTCCTTGGTTTCGTTAGATTGTCCACGTTCGGTTTCTCTTCTTTCTCCTTGGTTATACACCCATCGATCCTGATGCAAGCATGTAGGGTGGTTTCGTCCACATGAGTCACATATGCTCCTAGATGTACAGTATTTGGAGTTGTGGCCAGTCTTAAGGCAGCCAAAACACAACTTCTCCAGTTGTACAAATTTAACCCTTTCTTCAACTGTCCTTTCCATCATTTTGAAACATGTATGGAGAGTATGACCTTGCCTCTTACAGAAAATGCACATGATGCTCGTCTTCTCACTTGAGCTAGTGGTGAAAGCCCTAGCACTGGGTTTCTGACTTTGTGGATATTCCCTTTCC
>NW_026552194.1:0-451 GCF_027596085.1 Anoplopoma fimbria | reverse complement strand
TCTTGGTGCCTGCTTGAAACATAAAACCTTAGAACGTTTATAGAGAGAATAACACGAGTCCACCTTGAGGTCAAAGACCGCATTACATATAATACCCCACAGAGCAGGAAAACACTGCCTGCAGTTACAAGTAGTATTAATGGTAGTATTAACAGTAGTATTATTATTATTAGTAGTACTAGTATTAATAGTAGTATTAATAGAAGTAGCAGTAATAGTAGTAGTAGTATTATTAGTAAAAAGGAGCAGTAGGAGTAGTATTAGTATTATTATTATTAGTAGTAGTAGTAGTATTAATGGTAGTAGTAGCAGTAAAAGTAGCAGTATTATCATCATCATCATCATCATCAGTAGTAGTAGTATTAATAGTAGTAGTAGTAGTATTAATAGTAGTATTAATAGTAGTAGTATTAATGGTAGTATTAATAGTAGTAGGAGAAGTAGTATTATT
>NW_026552193.1:0-527 GCF_027596085.1 Anoplopoma fimbria | reverse complement strand
TTGGGTTTGAACTGAATCACACACATTCTTCAGGAAATTATTTAAAATAAAACTCTGCTCTGTTGATCCTTTTCTTGTTCATAGCTGCTAGTTTTTTCCAACAGCTGCTGAGACTAAAGACTAAAAACTGAATTCCCTTCCTCTCTATGTGCCAGGATCCATGAAAGACCAGAGTCACCTGGACCTGAACCTGAACCCAGCTGTGTTTCCTCTGAGACGAAGCAGTCACACAAAGATGGCACTGATTTTGAAAGACGTAAATTCTCTTCTGCAAAGTAAGTAGGAATTAAATAAAAAATGTACCTGACAGCTTCCCAGTATAATTGATCGTCTACTGCTGATATTCAAGTACTCTGTTCTATTTGGTAGAATAAGCAAACAAGTCACCATGAAAAAGTTGTGTCTTTTTTGCTGTTAAAAACACGTTTTTAATGACAATAAAATAACTTTAACTGTTACAAAAATACAAGTTAAAGTAGGACTAGAAATCCTGTATGCTCAGTAATTGACAGTGTTTCTATCAGTTC
>NW_026552192.1:0-2935 GCF_027596085.1 Anoplopoma fimbria | reverse complement strand
AGGAGCAGTAGGAGAGTATTATTATTAGTAGTAGTAGTAGTAAAAGTAGCAGTATTATTATCATCATCATCATCATCATTAGTAGTAGTAGTAGTAGTAGAAGAAGTCGTAGTAGTATTAGTAGTAAAAGTAGCAGTAGGAGTAGTAGTAGTAGTATTGATAGTAGTAGTATTAGTATTAATAGTAGTAGTAGTATTAATAGTAGTAGTAGTATTAATAGTAGTAGTAGTAGTATTAATAGTTGTATTAATGGTAGTATTAATAGTAGTAGTAGGAGTAGTATTAATTGTAGTAGTAGCAGAAGTAGTAGTAGTATTAATATTAGTAGTAGTGGTATTAACAGTATTATTATTATTAATAGTAGTATTAGTATTATTATTATTATTAGTACTAGTAGTTGTAGTAGTATTAGTATTAATAGTTGTAGTAGTATCAATAGTAGTAGTAGTGGTATTAACAGTAGTATTATTATTATTAATAGTAGTATTAACAGTATTATTATCATTATCATCATTATCATTATTAGTAGTAGTAGTATTAATAGTAGTATTAATAGTAGTATTAATGGTAGTATTAATATTAATAGTAGTAGTAGTATTAATGGTAGTATTAATAGTAGTAGTAGTAGTATTAACAGTATTATTATTATTAGTACTAGTAGTAGTAGTAGTAGTATTAATAGTAGTATTAATAGTAGTAGTATTAACAGTAGTAGTAGTATTAACAGTATTATTATTATCATTATTAGTATTAATAGTAGTATTATTATTAGTAGTAGTAGTAGTAGTATTAATGGTAGTATTAAAAGTAGTAGTAGAAGTATTAGTAGTAAAAGTAGCAGTATTAGTAGTAATAGTAGTATTAATAGTAGTAGTATTAATAGTAGTAGTAGTAGTAGTAGTAGTATTAATAGTAGTAGAAGTTGTAGTATTAATAGTAGTATTAATAGTAGTAGTAGTATTAATAGTAGTAGTAGTATTAATAGTAGTAGTAGTAGTATTAATGGTAGTATTAATAGTAGTAGTAGTAGTAGTAGTAGTAGTAGTAGTAGAAGTATTAGTAGTAAAAGTAGCAGTATTAGTAGTAATAGTAGTTCAATTCAATTCAGTTTATTTTGTATAGCCCCGAATCACAAATTACAAATTTGCCTCAGAGGGCTTTACAATCTGTGCACATGCGACATCCTCTGTCCTTCCCTCACATCGGCACAGGAAAAACTCCCCTAAAAAAAACCTTTAACAGGGAGAAAAAAGGAAGAAACCTATGGGAGAACGACAGAGGAGGGATCCTTCTCCCAGGATGGACAGAATGCAATAGATGTCATGTGTACAGAATGAACAGCATAACAGAGATACAACACATTCAATGTATATGACATAAATGATTCATATAATAAGACTACTTATAATAACAGCAGCAATTATTACAGTAGAATTATAGTTATGAAAATAGGGATAGTAATGTGATTAATAATAATAATCGAAGTAGCAGTGGGTGTCAGTCGGCTCACAGCAGGAGGCACGACTACGGTCCAGGTACCACAACGATTCATGGAAACCTGCAGAACGAAAAAGCAAAAGGGCTTCAGGGTGGAAGTAAAGCTAAAATGCTTAATGGTACAGGTAATAGTAATAGTAATGTGACTAGTAATAATAATGGTGGTAGCAGTTGGTGTCAGCAGGGCCGTAGCAGGATGCACGACCACGGTCCAGGTACAGCCACGATTTATAGAAGCCTGCGAAGCGAGAAAGCACAAAGACTCCAGGGTACAAGCAAGTCAATAAGCGTAATAGTACAGGCAATAATAATAGTAATGTGACTAATAATGATAGTGGTAGTAGTAGTGGGTGTCAGCAGGGCCTCAGTAGGTGGCACGATGACAGTCCAAATATAACCCCGATTCCTGGGAACCTGCGAGGCGAGAAAGCACAAGAACTCCGGGGAAGAAGCAAAATCATTAATGTGCATAAATAGGGGATTAATACATAAAGATGGAGGGAGAGAAGAGGAGAGAGGAGCTCAGCGTATCCTAGGTAGTCCCCGGCTGTCTAGGCATATAGCAGCATATCTAGGGGCTGGACCAAGGCGAACCTGAACCAGCCCTAACTATAAGCGCTATCAAAAAGGAAGGTCTTAAGCCTGCTCTTGAAAGTGGTGAGTGTGTCTGCCCCCGGACTGAAACTGGAACCTGGTTCCACAGAAGAGGAGCCTGATAACTGAAGGCTCTGGCTCCCATCCTACTTTTATATACTCTAGGAACCCTGCATTGATTGAGCGCAGCTCTCTAGTTGGGTAATATGGAACTATAAGTTCCTTAAGATAAGACGGTGCCTGGCCAGTTAGAGCTTTGTAGGTAAGTAAAAGAATTTTAAATTCTATTCTTGATTTAACAGGGAGCCAGTGCAGAGAAGCTAATACTGGAGTAATATGATCTCTTTGCTTAGTTTTTGTTAGAACACGTGCTGCAGCATTCTGGATCAACTGTAAAGATCTAAGAGACCTATTAGAACAGCCTGATAATAAGGAGTTACAGTAATCTAGTCTAGAGGTAACAAATGCATGAACTAGTTTTTCTGCATCGCTTTGAGACAGGATTTGCCTGATTTTCGCAATGTTACGTAAATGAAAAAAGGCTGTCCTTGAGATCTGTTTTATATAAGAGTTAAAAGACAGATCCTGGTCAAAGATAACTCCAAGGTTCTTAACGGTAGTGCTGGATGCTAGAGCAATGCCATCTAGAGAAACTATATCGTTAGATAATTGATTTCGAAGGTGATCTGGGCCTAGTAGGATAACTTCTGTTTTTTCAGAGTTTAACATTAAAAAGTTACAGGTCATCCAGGTTTTTATGTCCGTAAGACATGCTTGAAGTTTAGAGAACTGGTTGGTTTCGTCTGGCTTAATTGATAGATATAACTGGTTATCATCTGCATAA
>NW_026552191.1:0-1134 GCF_027596085.1 Anoplopoma fimbria | reverse complement strand
TGGGTAACGCCACACATTCTGCCAAAAGCTGCTATTTATCACTTTACAGCTCTCAAAACACATTCCTGCAGGATAGTCACTAAAAATTAGGATAATGTGAAAGAATACATAGTTTACATGGTTTCCATCAAGAAACTGGCTCTAAACAGCAGTATTTGCAATTTCAGGTCATTTTCAGCAAAAACTATAAGTTACACAGTCTGCCAAAAGCTGCTATTTATCACTTTACAGCTACTCAAAACATATTCCTGCAGGATAGTCACTGAAATGTGGATAATGTTAATGGTTTCCATCAAGAAACTGGCTCTAAACAGCATTACTTGCAATTTCAGGTCATTTTCAGCTAAAACTGTGGGTAACGCCACACATTCTGCCAAAAGCTGCTATTTATCACTTTACAGCTCTCAAAACACATTCCTGCAGGATAGTCACTAAAAATTAGGATAATGTGAAAGAATACATAGTTTACATGGTTTCCATCAATAAACTGGCTCTAAACAGCAGTATTTGCAATTTCAGGTCATTTTCAGGAAAACTAAAGTTAACAGTGCAAAAGCTGCTATTTATCACTTTACAGCTCTCAAAACATATTTCTGCAGGATAGTCACTAAAATGGGATAATGTGAAAGAATACATAGTTTACATGGTTTCCATCAAGAAACTGGCTCTAAACAGCATTACTTGCAATTTCAGGTCATTTTCAGCTAAAACTGTGGGTAACGCCACACATTCTGCCAAAAGCTGCTATTTATCACTTTACAGCTCTCAAAACACATTCCTGCAGGATAGTCACTAAAAATTAGGATAATGTGAAAGAATACATAGTTTACATGGTTTCCATCAAGAAACTGGCTCTAAACAGCAGTATTTGCAATTTCAGGTCATTTTCAGGAAAAACTAAAGTTAACAATGCAAAAGCTGCTATTTATCACTTTACAGCTCCCAAAACACATTTCTGCAGGATAGTCACTGAAATGTGGATATGTAAAAATACACAGTTTACATGGTTTCCATCAAGAAACTGGCTCTAAACAGCAGTACTTGCAATTTCAGGTCATTTTCAGCTAAAACTGTGGGTAACGCCACACATTCTGCCAAAGCTGCTATTTATCACTTTACAGCTCTCAAAACACA
>NW_026552190.1:0-771 GCF_027596085.1 Anoplopoma fimbria | reverse complement strand
TTCCTGCAGGATAGTCACTAAAAATTAGGATAATGTGAAAGAATACATAGTTTACATGGTTTCCATCAATAAACTGGCTCTAAACAGCAGTATTTGCAATTTCAGGTCATTTTCAGGAAAAACTAAAGTTAACAGTGCAAAAGCTGCTATTTATCACTTTACAGCTACTCAAAACACATTCCTGCAGGATAGTCACTAAAATTAGGATAATGTGAAAGAATACATAGTTTACATGGTTTCCATCAAGAAATGGCTCTAAACAGCATTACTTGCAATTTCAGGTCATTTTCAGCTAAAACTGTGGGTAACGCCACACATTCTGCCAAAAGCTGCTATTTATCACTTTACAGCTCTCAAAACACATTCCTGCAGGATAGTCACTAAAAATTAGGATAATGTGAAAGAATACATAGTTTACATGGTTTCCATCAATAAACTGGCTCTAAACAGCAGTATTTGCAATTTCAGGTCATTTTCAGGAAAAACTAAAGTTAACAGTGCAAAAGCTGCTATTTGCCACTTTACAGCTCTCAAAACATATTTCTGCAGGATAGTCACTGAAATGTGAAGAATACATAGTTTACATGGTTTCCATCAAGAAACTGTCTCTAAACAGCAGTATTTGCAATTTCAGGTCATTTTCAGCTAAAACTGTGGGTAACGCCACACATTCTGCCAAAAGCTGCTATTTATCACTTTACAGCTCTCAAAACACATTCCTGCAGGATAGTCACTAAAAATTAGGATAATGTGAAAGAATACATAGATTTA
>NW_026552189.1:0-819 GCF_027596085.1 Anoplopoma fimbria | reverse complement strand
GTCATTTTCAGGAAGAACTAAAGTTAACAGTGCAAAAGCCTACTATTTGCCACTTTACAGCTCTCAAAACATATTTCTGCAGGATAGTCACTGAAATGTGATCAAGAAACTGTCTCTAAACAGCAGTATTTGCAATTTTAGGTCATTTTCAGCTAAAACTGTGGGTAACGCCACACATTCTGCCAAAAGCTGCTATTTATCACTTTACAGCTCTCAAAACACATTCCTGCAGGATAGTCACTAAAAATTAGGATAATGTGAAAGAATACATAGTTTACATGGTTTCCATCAAGAAACTGGCTCTAAACAGCAGTATTTGCAATTTCAGGTCATTTTCAGGAAAAACTAAAGTTAACAGTGCAAAAGCTGCTATTCATCACTTTACAGCTAACAAAACACATTTCTGCAGGATAGTCACTGAAATTTGGATAATGTGAAAGAATACATAGTTTACATGGTTTCCATCAAGAAACTGGCTCTAAACAGCAGTATTTGCAATTTCAGGTCATTTTCAGCTAAAACTGTGGGTAACGCCACACATTCTGCCAAAAGCTGCTATTTATCACTTTACAGCTCTCAAAACACATTCCTGCAGGATAGTCACTAAAAATTAGGATAATGTTCAATGTAACATATTTTACATGGTTTTCCATCAATAAACTGGCTCTAAACAGCAGTATTTGCAATTTCAGGTCATTTTCAGGAAAAACTAAAGTTAACAATGCAAAAGGCTACTATTTGCCACTTTACAGCTACCAAAACATATTTCTGCAGGATAGTCACTGAAATGTGGATAATGTAATGGTTTCCATCAAGAAA
>NW_026552188.1:0-512 GCF_027596085.1 Anoplopoma fimbria | reverse complement strand
CTGATGGCTTCGCTCTGTCTCAGTCCGTTCCTTCAGGACTGTCGCTCGAACTCCGCCTGCTACTGCTTAAATACATTCCAGCCTGATTAGCACCATAGTTACAGCCGTGTTGATTGAACTCACCCCGGCACTGTTCCCATGAACCACTCCCCCACATTTCGCCTGCAGCTGAGCGCAGACCACGTCAAACATTACATGGTTTCCAATAAACTGGCTCTAAACAGCAGTATTTGCAATTTCAGGTCATTTTCAGGAAACTAAAGTTAACAATGTTCAATGTAACATATTTTACATAGTTTCCATCAATAAACTGGTTCTAAACAGCAGTAAAGTTTTACATGCATGTAAACTTTGTATTCTTTAAACCATGGTTTCCATCAGCAAAACTGGCTCTAAACAGCAGTATTTGCAATTTCAGGTCATTTTCAGGAAAAACTAAAGTTAACAGTGCTGCTATTTATCACTTACAGCTCCCAAAACACATTTCGCAGGATAGTCACTGAAATGTGGAT
>NW_026552187.1:0-724 GCF_027596085.1 Anoplopoma fimbria | reverse complement strand
TTCCTGCAGGATAGTCACTAAAAATTAGGATAATGTGAAAGAATACATAGTTTACATGGTTTCCATCAATAAACTGGCTCTAAACAGCAGTATTTGCAATTTCAGGTCATTTTCAGGAAAAACTAAAGTTAACAGTGCAAAAGCTGCTATTTATCACTTTACAGCTCCCAAAACTGTCTCTAAACAGCAGTATTTGCAATTTCAGGTCATTTTCAGGTAAAACTGTGGATAAGTTAACATGCTGCCAAAAGTTGCTATTTATCACTTTACAGCTCTCAAAACACATTCCTGCAGGATAGTCACTAAAAATTAGGATAATGTGAAAGAATGCATAGTTTACATGGTTTCCATCAAGAAACTGGCTCTAAACAGCATTACTTGCAATTTCAGGTCATTTTCAGCTAAAACTGTGGGTAACGCCACACATTCTGCCAAAAGCTGCTATTTATCACTTTACAGCTCTCAAAACACATTCCTGCAGGATAGTCACTAAAAATTAGGATAATGTGAAAGAATACATAGTTTACATGGTTTCCATCAAGAAACTGGCTCTAAACAGCATTACTTGCAATTTCAGGTCATTTTCAGCTAAAACTGTGGGTAACGCCACACATTCTGCCAAAAGCTGCTATTTATCACTTTACAGCTCTCAAAACACATTCCTGCAGGATAGTCACTAAAAATTAGGATAATGTGAAAGAATACATAGTTTACATGGTTTCCA
>NW_026552186.1:0-364 GCF_027596085.1 Anoplopoma fimbria | reverse complement strand
AACAGCAGTATTTGCAATTTCAGGTCATTTTCAGGAAAAACTAAAGTTAACAGTGCAAAAGCCTACTATTTGCCACTTTACAGCTCTCAAAACATATTTCTGCAGGATAGTCACTGAAATGTGGATAATGTAATGGTTTCCATCAAGAAACTGTCTCTAAACAGCAGTATTTGCAATTTCAGGTCATTTTCAGCTAAAACTGTGGGTAACGCCACACATTCTGCCAAAAGCTGCTATTTATCACTTTACAGCTCTCAAAACACATTCCTGCAGGATAGTCACTAAGAATTAGGATAATGTTCAATGGAACATATTTTACATAGTTTCCATCAATAAACTGGTTCTAAACAGCAGTATTTGCAAT
>NW_026552185.1:0-462 GCF_027596085.1 Anoplopoma fimbria | reverse complement strand
ACTGTGACAAACGCGAAACATTAAATAAAGATAATAAAACATTAAATGAAGAGAATGAAACATTAAATAAAGAGAATAAAACATTAAATGAAGATAATATAACATTTAACAATGGCCAAGCTGTCATCCCTGATGAACAATACCTCCCACCCCATGCAGGACACCCTGGCAGCTCTGTGCAGCTCCATAGTTGTTGTTTTCTCTGTCTGTAAATATAGTATTTCAGTTATTGTTGTTTTTTCTACTGTTTTTTTTATTGCTTATTTATAATACTTGTTTTATTTTATTTTTATTTTTCATTTTTTATTTTATTTATTTTAAAAATAAGAACTTGAAAATGTAAATATATACATATATATATATATATATATATAAATATATTGTGTTTTATATGTATGAACAAATGTCTCAATAAAGTTATTGAATTTAAAAATGAATAAATAAATAAATTTAAAAAATTAA
>NW_026552184.1:0-645 GCF_027596085.1 Anoplopoma fimbria | reverse complement strand
CGAGAAACATTAAATAAAGAAAATAAAATATTAAATAAAGATAATGAGGAGGTTGAGCCGGCCGGTCCGGTACCGGTACCGTGAAAACACCGGTAATTTAAAAAAATAAAAATAAAAATCTACATCTATATATATATATATATATATATATATATATATATATATATATATATATATATATATTGTGTTTTATATGTATGAACAAATGTCTCAATAAAGTTATTGAATTTAAAAAAAATTAAAAAAAAATAAAAAAAAATACCCGGCATGCAATGCGCGGTGATCGCCCGGAACCTATTTCCCGGTCACCGGGATTCTACCGGGACGCCTCCTCTAGCTCCCAGACGGCTCAACCTCCTCTAGCTATGCTAGCTATAGGAGGTTGAGCCGGCCTCCACCGTACCGGTACCGTGAAAAACACCGGTAATCCGCACACCGGTATACAGGAGGATGAGCCGTCCAGATAAACATCCGTGAAAACATCATGACGTGACGTCACTGCACCGCGACTGTGACAAACATGAAACATTAAATAAAGAAAATAAAATATTAAATAAAGATAATGAGGAGGTTGAGCGGCCGGTCCACGGTACCGTGAAAACACCGGTAATTTAAAAAATAAAAATAAAAATCTACATCTATATA
>NW_026552183.1:0-800 GCF_027596085.1 Anoplopoma fimbria | reverse complement strand
TGTGACTGTGATGTGTGACTGTGATGTGACTGTGATGTGTGACTGTGATGTGTGACTGTGATGTGACTGTGATGTGTGGCTGTGATGTGTGACTGTGATGTGTGACTGTGATGTGTGTGACTGTGATGTGTGACTGTGATGTGACTGTGATGTGTGACTGTGATGCTGTGATGTGTGACTGTGATGTGTGACTGTGATGTGACTGTGATGTGTGGCTGTGATGTGTGACTGTGATGTGTGACTGTGATGTGACTGTGATGTGTGACTGTGATGTGTGACTGTGATGTGACTGTGATGTGTGGCTGTGATGTGTGACTGTGATGTGACTGTGATGTGTGGCTGTGATGTGTGATTGTGAATTGGCTGTGATGTGTGACTGTGATGTGTGACTGTGATGTGTGACTTTGATGTGACTGTGATGTGTGGCTGTGATGTGTGGCTGTGATGTGTGACTGTGATGTGTGACGTTCATGTGACTGTGATGTGACTGTGATGTGACTGTGATGTGTGGCTGTGATGTGTGGCTGTGATGTGTGACTGTGATGTGACTGTTATGTGTGGCTGTGATGTGTGGCTGTGATGTGTGACTTTGATGTGACTATAATGTGTGACTGTGATGTGTGACGTTCATGTGACTGTGATGTGTGACTTTGATGTGTGACTGTGATGTGTGACTGTGATGTGTGACTGTGATGTGTGACTTTGATGTGACTATGATGTGTGGCTGTGATGTGTGGCTGTGATGTGTGACTGTGATGTGTGACGTTCATGTGACTGTGATGTGACTGTGATGTGTGGCT
>NW_026552182.1:0-2325 GCF_027596085.1 Anoplopoma fimbria | reverse complement strand
TGAAGTGTGACTGTGATGTGACTGTGATGTGACTGTGACTGTGATGTGTGGCTGTGATGTGTGTGGCTGTGATGTGTGACGTGTGACTGTGATGTGTGACTGTGATGTGTGACTGTGATGTGAATTTGATTTGTGACTGTGATGTGTCTGTAATGTGTGACTGTGATGTGTGACGTTCATGTGACTGTGATGTGTGGCTGTGATGTGTGACTGTGATGTGACTGTGATGTGTGGATGTGTGGCTGTGATGTGTGATTGTGATTGGCTGTGATGTGTGGCTGTGATGTGTGACTGTGATGTGTGACTGTGATGTGTGACTTTGATGTGACTGTGATGTGTGGCTGTGATGTGTGGCTGTGATGTGTGACTGTGATGTGTGACGTTCATGTGACTGTGATGTGACTGTGATGTGTGGCTGTGATGTGTGTGATGTGACTGTGATGTGTGGCTGTGATGTGTGGCTGTGATGTGTGACTTTGATGTGACTATAATGTGTGACTGTGATGTGTGACGTTCATGTGACTGTGATGTGTGACTTTGATGTGTGACTGTGATGTGTGACTGTGATGTGTGACTGTGATGTGTGACTGTGATGTGTGACTTTGATGTGACTATGATGTGTGGCTGTGATGTGTGGCTGTGATGTGTGACTGTGATGTGACTGTGATGTGTGACTGTGATGTGTGGCTGTGATGTGTGGCTGTGATGTGTGGCTGTGATGTGTGACTGTGATGTGACTGTGATGTGTGGCTGTGATGTGTGGCTGTGATGTGTGACTTTGATGTGACTATAATGTGTGACTGTGATGTGTGACGTTCATGTGACTGTGATGTGTGACTGTGATGTGTGACTGTGATGTGACTGTGATGTGACTGTGATGTGTGAGTGATGTTTGACGTTCATGTGACTGTGATGTGACTGTGACTGTGATGTGTGGCTGTGATGTGTGACTGTGATGTGTGACTGTGATGTGTGACTGTGATGTGATGTGACTGTGATGTGACTGTGATGTGTGAGTGATGTTTGACTGTGATGTGATGTGACTGTGATGTGACTGTGACTGTGATGTGTGGCTGTGATGTGTGTGTGATGTGTGACTGTGATGTGTGACTGTGATGTGTGACTGTGATGTGACTGTGATGTGTGACTGTGATGTGACTGTGACTGTGATGTGTGACTGTGATGTGGCTGTGATGTGTGACTGTGATGTGTGACTGTGATGTGTGTGACTGTGATGTGACTGTGACTGTGATGTGTGGCTGTGATGTGTGACTGTGATGTGTGACTGTGATGTGACTGTGATGTGACTGTGATGTGTGACTGTGATGTGACTGATGTGACTGTGATGTGTGGCTGTGATGTGTGACTGTGATGTGTGACTGTGATGTGTGACTGTGATGTGTGTGACTGTGATGTGTGGCTGTGATGTGTGACTGTGATGTGACTGTGATGTGTGACTGTGATGTGACTGTGATGTGTGACTGTCATGTGACTGTGAAGTGTGACTGTGATGTGACTGTGATGTGACTGTGACTGTGATGTGTGGCTGTGATGTGTGTGGCTGTGATGTGTGACGTGTGACTGTGATGTGTGACTGTGATGTGTGACTGTGATGTGTGATGTGTGACTGTGATGTGTGACTGTGATGTGTGACTGTGATGTGGCTGTGATGTGTGGCTGTGATGTGTGACTGTGATGTGTGACTGTGATGTGACTGTGTTGTGAATTTGATTTGTGACTGTGATGTGTCTGTAATGTGTGACTGTGATGTGTGACGTTCATGTGACTGTGATGTGTGGCTGTGATGTGTGACTGTGATGTGACTGTGATGTGTGGCTGTGATGTGTGATTGTGAATTGGCTGTGATGTGTGGCTGTGATGTGTGACTGTGATGTGACTGTGATGTGTGACTGTGATGTGTGGCTGTGATGTGTGGCTGTGATGTGTGACTGTGATGTGTGACGTTCATGTGACTGTGATGTGACTGTGATGTGTGGCTGTGATGTGTGGCTGTGATGTGTGACTGTGATGTGACTGTTATGTGTGGCTGTGATGTGTGGCTGTGATGTGTGACTTTGATGTGACTATAATGTGTGACTGTGATGTGTGACGTTCATGTGACTGTGATGTGTGACTTTGATGTGTGACTGTGATGTGTGACTGTGATGTGTGACTGTGATGTGTGACTTTGATGTGACTATGATGTGTGGCTGTGATGTGTGGCTGTGATGTGTGACTGTGATGTGTGACGTTCATGTGACTGTGATGTGACTGTGATGTGTGGCTGTGATGTGTGGCTGTGATGTGTGGCTGTGATGTGACTGT
>NW_026552181.1:0-536 GCF_027596085.1 Anoplopoma fimbria | reverse complement strand
AGAGACAAACAAACAGAGAGACAGAGAGACAAACAGAGAGACAAATAGAGAGACAAACAGAGAGACAAACAGACAGAGAGACAAACAGAGAGACAAACAGGGAGACAGAGACAAACAGAGAGACAGACAGACAGGGAGACAAACAGAGAGACAGACAGAGAGACAAACAGAGAGACAGACAGACAAACAGAGAGACAGACAGAGACAAACAGAGAGACAGACAGAGAGACAAACAGAGAGACAGACAGAGAGACAAACAGAGAGACAGAGAGACAAACAGAGAGACAAACAGAGAGACAGACAGAGAGACAAACAGAGAGACAGAGAGATAAACAGAGAGACAAATAGAAAGACAAAGAGAGAGACAAACAGAGAGAGAGAGAGACAAACAGAGAGACAAATAGAGAGACAGAGAGACAAACAGAGAGAGAGACAAACAGAGAGACAAACAGAGAGACAGAGAGACAAACAGACAGAGACAGACAAACAGAGAGACAAACAGAGAGACAGAGAGACAAATAGAGAGACAAACAGAG
>NW_026552180.1:0-234 GCF_027596085.1 Anoplopoma fimbria | reverse complement strand
TTGGTAGGCAATAATATTTGCTTACGGCCATACCACCCTGAACACGCCCGATCTCGTCTGATCTCGGAAGCTAAGCAGGGTCGGGCCTGGTCAGTACTTGGATGGGAGACCGCCTGGGAATACCAGGTGCTGTAAGCTTTTTTCACTCCTCTTTACAAAAAGCAGAGGGCGCTGCTGCTTTTTCAGTGGACACCGACAGGGTGGGAAGGAAATAGCTAGAACATGACTTGCAGG
>NW_026552179.1:0-592 GCF_027596085.1 Anoplopoma fimbria | reverse complement strand
ACATTCAATTTCTTGCATATTTATCCAAGTTGTCTACTGCAGCTTTCATTTATTTAATGGAACCCAGCATTGAGGTTGAGGATAAGGTATAGTTATTCTGTCATTTTTTTAATGTAAGCGGCTAGAATCCAGTCAGCAAATGCTGAATGAAGTAGTCTCTTCACAGAAGTAGGATTAAGCACTTGTAAGATTATAAATTAATAGTATGAAAAGTAAGGAAATATTTTCAGTGCAACAGTGAATTCAGTGCATTCTAATACAACAGCCCTACAATACATTCTCCCTCATATTATCCTACTTCAGGGAAGTAGACAGCCCAATCAGAAATTGGTCAATGGTATTCCTAGAGTGGATTTCAAGGACAGATGGCCTGCACTGTTCCAGCAGAAAGAGGTAATAATATTACTGAAGTGATCAAAGTCTGTATTTCTAGTTAGCTTTTAAGAATTGGTCATTATTTGGTGTGGTTGAGATAAATCACTGTGCTTACTCAAATAATTAACATGTTCAGTTTCCATATTTGTTATACTCTTTGGTAAAAAAAAAGCTTGCTTCAGTGGTTACTTTTTTAAAACAGAGATTGTATACAGGC
>NW_026552178.1:0-1402 GCF_027596085.1 Anoplopoma fimbria | reverse complement strand
TATATGGTATATGGCATTGGTATATGGTATTTGGTATATGGTATTTGGTATATGGTATATGGTATTTGGTATATGGTATATGGTATATGGTATATGGTATTTGGTATATGGTATATGGTATATGGTATTGGTATATGGTATATGGTATTTGGAATATGGTATATGGTATTTGGTATATGGTATTTGGTATATGGTATTTGGTATATGGTATATGGTATTTGGTATATGGTATATGGTATATGGTATTTGGTATTTGGTATATGGTATATGGTATTTGGTATATGGTATATGGTATTTGGTATATGGTATATGGTATATGGTATATAGGTAATGGAATATGGTATATGGTATATGGTGTTGGTATATGGCATTTGGTATATGGCATTTGGTATACTTGTTGAATATAGGTATATGGTATTTGGTATATGGCATTTGGAAAATTTGGTATATGGTATTTGGTATATGGTTTTGGTATATGGTATATGGTATATGGTATATGGTATTTGGTATATGGTATATGGTATATGGTATATGGTGTATGGTATATGGTGTATGGTATATGGTATTTTGTATATGGAATATGGTATTTGGTATTTGGTATTTGGTATTTGGTATATGGTATTTGGTAAATGGTATATGGTATATTGTATTTTGTATATGGTATATGGTATTTGGTATTTGGTATATGGTATATGGTATTTGGAATATGGTATATGGTATATGGTATATGGTATATGGTATATGGTATATGGTATATGGTATTTTGTATTTGGTATATGGTATATGGTATTTGGTATTTGGTATATGGTATATGGTATATGGTATATGGTATTTTGTATATTGTATATGGTATAAGGTATTTGGTATATGGTATTTGCGATATGGTATATGGTATATGGTATATGGTATTTGGTATATAGTATATTTTATATGGTATATGGTATTTGGTATTTGGAATATGGTATATGGTATATGGTATTTGGTATATGGCATTTGGTATATGGTATTTGGTATATGGCATTTGGTATATGGTATTTGGTATATGGTATATGGTATTTGGTATATGGTATATGGTATATGGTATTTGGTATTTGGTATATAGTATATGGTATATGGTATATGGTATTTGGTATATGGTATATGGTATTTGGTATACGGTATATGGTATTTGGTATATGGTATATGGTATTTGGTATTTGGAATATGGTATATGGTATTTTGTAAATGGTATATGGTACATGGTATTTGGGATATGGTATATGGTATATGGTATATGGTATATGGTATTTGGTATGCGCCAAATGGTATATGGCATATGGTATTTTGTATATGGAATATGGTATTTGGTATATGGTATTTGGTATTTGGTATATGGTATATGTTATATGGTATATGGTGTTTG
>NW_026552177.1:0-992 GCF_027596085.1 Anoplopoma fimbria | reverse complement strand
ATGACTTTTTCGACATGCTAAACTATGATTTTTTTATGACTTTTTTCGACATGCTAAACTATGATTTTTTTATGACTTTTTTGACATGCTATACTATGATTTTTTCATGACTTTTTCGACATGCTAAACTATGATTTTTTTCATGACTTTTTTGGCATGCTATACTATGATTTTTTCAATATGCTAAACTATGAATTTTTTTTCATGACTTTTTCAACATGCTAAACTATGATTTTTTTATGACTTTTTCAACATGCTAAACTATGATTTTTTTATGACTTTTTCGACATGCTAAACTATGATTTTTTTATGACTTTTTCAACATGCTAAACTATGATTTTTTATGACTTTTTCAACATGCTAAACTATGATTTTTTCATGACTTTTTCGACATGCTAAACTATGATTTTTTTATGACTTTTTTGACATGCTAAATGCTTTTTTGACTTTTTCGACATGCTAAACTATGATTTCTTTATGACTTTTTTCAACACGCTAAACTCTGAATTTTTTTATGACTTTTTTGGCATGCTATACTATGATTTTTTCATGACTTTTTCAACATGCTAAACTATGATTTTTTCATGACTTTTTCGACATGCTAAACTATGATTTTTTTCATGACTTTTTTTGCATATTATACTATAACTTCTTTATGACTTTTTCGACATGCTAAACTATGATTTTTTATGACTTTTTCAACATGCTAAACTATGATTTTTTCATGACTTTTTCGACATGCTAAACTATGATTTTTTTATGACTTTTTTTGCTAAACTATTATTTTTTTTTATGACTTTTTCAACATGCTAAACTATGATGTTTTCATGACTTTTTCGACATGCTGAATTATGATTTTTTTTTTTGACTCTTTTCGACATGCTAAACTATGATTTTTTCATGACTTTTTCGACTTTCTAAATTATGAATTTTTCATGACTTTTTTCCGACATGCTAAACTGATTTTTTCATGACTTTTTCAACATGCTAAA
>NW_026552176.1:0-673 GCF_027596085.1 Anoplopoma fimbria | reverse complement strand
TATGTATGTGTGACGACACACATTCATGTTGCGGCCGCATATTTACTGATATTCCTTTGAACATGTGGCCCATATTGTGTTATCTTGTCTTCTTTTTTGCTTTTACTAACTGTGACCTGTCAGATTTGTTTAAGCACTCGGGTTTGATTTTTTTTTTTTTTTTTTACAGCTGTGTCCAGGGGTGAAAACCTTCCATTTCTTCTGCCATTGATCATCGGGTTGATTTGTGGAATTTTACTGATTACTCTCCTGCTGCTGTTGTGTTGGTACAGAAAGTCAATAGGTGAGACCTTTTCCCTCAGATATGTAATGGATATGCTCTGATATGAAACCCAAATGAATCAGTTTCCAATACAATGCAATGTAAACAGATCAGAAATACAAGAATATAATGGTTTAACATGATTATTTATAACTGACAGTTCCTTAACTTAATAGAAATGTACATTTCAAATGCAGATGAATCCAGTGATGTCATATACTCTTCAATTCAGCTTAAAAACATTAGAAAGAAGGGTGAGTACTCAAGACACAAGCCATAAATGCTATAGTTAATATGTATGTTTCAGTCAGTAATGACTAAGTAAAAGAAACCACTAATTTTTCATCCATTATTTTGAGTTTAAAGTGAGAAATATGATCATAAATACCTTGTCACATCTCATCTTGTGGT
>NW_026552175.1:0-3112 GCF_027596085.1 Anoplopoma fimbria | reverse complement strand
CACGTGAGTCTAACAATGGCGGCGAGTCTGCGATTATTTAACGGGCGAGAAAAGGGAAGCCGTACTAAACACACCACGTGTGTGTACGTGTGTGTGGGTTAGTTTGAAAAGGAGAACAAAAAGAAGAAGTAAGCACTCAAAACAAGGCAGATCCTCACCACAGCAGTAAAGTCACAGAAGCTCGACTGGCAACTCACATCAGGCAGCTGTAACACCTGACCTTTAACTTATAATGTTCAGTTTACCAAATGTACTCGCGGTGGCTGATCTAAACACAACACCATCACAGCAGCAACAAGCACAACAGTTATGTTTCACGGCACTGAAAGGGACTCAGCCTCTTACTTGAGATCGCTTTGTAGTGGTTTCTGGGTTTCTATAGACTTGTTTGGTGGAATTCCTCCTCCCTAGGACCGGGGACCGACCCACACTGTGTAGGCGGGTTAAACGGCCTTATGGCATACTGGGACAAATCCCAATGTGGGTTTCAGAGCCTTCAGCAGAGTGAGAGCAGAGAACACTGATCATTTTAACACCATTTTGAAAGCTTATTATACTTGCCATTTTTTAAAATCAAATTTGGCTAGGTGGTTCATAACACATTTATTTTTGCTATAGCTGTTTAAATTCACAGCTGATGAACAAACCTGGTGGATGGTTGGTAGGTTGAGGATTTCAACTCAGATTGAGGTTTTCATAGGATGGCAGCTTTCTTGTATAGCGCTCTCAAATATAAAACTGTTTGTTTTTTAATGTTGCTATGCTCTTTGCTTCTATCGATGGAATACATAGATTTTAATATAGATGTTGTGTCATAATTAGTTTCAACCTCAATGTTGATATAGCACAATGTTTGACAATAATTTGTAAGGAGGAGGGTCGCATCTTATCGTGCTGAAATGACAACTGACCGAAGAGAGGTTCTTAAAGTTTGACAATAATGATGTGATTGGCTTTCCGTGGCAGACTCTGGTTGGTTAACTTTATGAAACCCAAATCTTTGATAGAGTAGTCACGGGGGAGAGTGACTGAGATTATGAATGACAAAGAGTGTAAAAATACTCTTCCTGACTGAACTTCTGCTAAACTAGATTTCAAAAGAGACTTCAATAATTTATTACACATAAGAAATTAATAATGCAAAGTCTTTGGCTATTGGACTCCATAGCGAAACCGTCTAACAGAGGTGCAGTGATGATGAGGTCAGACAGGCCCAATCCCCAAAAGAGAGAATTATTTTATATAAATATATACAATAAATAACTTACCTACTGCTGCAGAGAACTCCTAAGCAGAAACAGATGATTAGTGATGAGAGAAAGGTTATGGGTAAAACTTATTAGATTGAGCTTGCATGAATTAAAGTTAACCCAGAGTTAGGAGTGGTCAAGTAAACCATAGTAAGGCACTGGGTAGGGTCTAGATAGACCACATACGAGGATTGGGGGTTGCGGGTCTAGATAGATCACAGTAAAGTCTGGTGGGATCTTGGCAGGTCACAGATCTGATAGCGGGGTCTCGACAGACAGCAGGAAAGGATAAGTGGGGGTCTTGTTAGACTGCAGAACAGAACAGAACAGTTGTGGTTCAAGTTAGAATACAGCATGGGATAGCTGAGGGTCATGTCAGACCGCAGGACAGGATAGTTGTGGTCACGTTAGACCTCAGCACAAATAGTTGGTCAGCTAAGACCGCAAAAAGAATAGCAGGTTAGAGCAAGACCAGAGGGAGACCTGGAGAGTTCCCGGAGACCGGTTAAAGAAGAGGAGAGGTCATTTTAGTTTTGTTTTTTGTTTTTGCCCGGGAATGAGAATAGGGCCTGTTAGATCTGGTCATGTTCCACCGACAAATTGAGAAAAGCGGTCTATTCTGACCAGGTCATGTTATACCAGGAAATGAGAAAACGGGCAAGTTAGACTGGAAATTGAGAAGCGGTCTGTTAGACCGGAGATTGAGAAACGGTCCATTAGACCAGCAATTTGAGAACATGGAGACGATAGACCAGAGAATAGTCTGACTCAATGAACAGACAGGAGTGCAATGGCATTATACAGTGAATGAGAGAATATCAACTTTAACAATAGAATGCGAGAAGTAGCTTTAGTGATAATATAAGGAAGATTAGGCCTGACTGAATTTTATCCCATGCCATTGGATAAATTAAATGACAGTTTTGAACCAGTTTTGAATCAGTTTTGAATGTCTTTTAACCATCACCGTATTAAACATTTTCTGAACTTCAAAATGCTCACAGTAAAATATGTAACAATTAAAAAAGTAGTCATAGTAACACATAGCAACAATAAAAATATAACATGATATAAAATTCAACTACAATGATATTGAAAATACATGATTGTTGAACAATATCTCCCTTTCCTTCTTTAGTTGTCGTTGTCAAAGCCTCTCAGTAGACGGTTTCAGATGGATATCTGTTCATACCTTTTTCCAGAGCTTTCAACTGCATCTTGCGATCTTCAGGTTTGCTCATTTTAAAATGGTTTAAAGTGGTTCACTTCCGGTTTGTGTTGTGAGGCATGTGACTGACTGGTTGAAGCTGTCAGTATGAAGCAACAGGATCACGATGAGTTTAGAGAACTCTTTGGGTCTGTGGTGTAGTGGTTAGCACTGTCGCCTCACAGCAAGAGGGCCCGGGTTCAATTCCCGGGCTGGACAACCTTTGCATGTTCTCCCTGTGTCAGCGTGGGTTCTCTCCGGGTTCTCCGGCTTCCTCCCACAGTCCAAAGACATGCAGCTTAGCATTGAAGACTCTAAATTGCCCGTAGGTGTGGATGTGAGTGTGAGTGGTTGTTTGTCTGCCCTGCGACAGACTGGCGAACTGTCCAGGGTGTACCCTGCCTTCGCCCATTGACAGCTGAGATCGGCTCCAGCACCCCTGCGACCGGATAAGCAGGTTACGGAAAATGGATGGATGGATGTATACATGTGTAAATTTACATGAATAAATACATACCTCAGGTACTCCATTTTGCTGATAGTATTCAGCACTAAAAGTCTTGAAAACAACTTTTACTTAAATCTTAGACTGATAGTACTATGTATATGTGTGTGTATATATATATATATATATATATATATATACATAAAAATC
>NW_026552174.1:0-1128 GCF_027596085.1 Anoplopoma fimbria | reverse complement strand
ACTCGTTTCACCAGGATGAAATGTTTTTCAAATAACCCACATACTTTTCTTCACTATGAGCTCAATAGACCTTAAACACTTGCATGGATGCAGAGATGGGATTTCAGTTACATACATTTGGTATACAGAATTTAACAGTTCCACTCCACAACTACGCGAGAAAGACGCATTATGCTGAAATCAAAATGGGAAATTATTTGGTTGGGGTTATTGAATGTTTCACAGACTTATGCAGTATTATACAGGGATACAAGGAATAATTGCAGAGATAGGTAGTGTAGTTCCTGTTCTCTTGAGCCAAGGAATGTATTGCTTTGACTTCTGTTATCTTTTTGGTTTAGTTCCTGGCTGTTGTTTACACATACAAACGAAAGGCATGCTTGAGTTCATCCCTTCATGTTTGCTTTTCCCGATGTCGCGTTATCAGCTAGAAAAGAGAGGGGGAGGTGAGGAAGAAGGTTATTCATTGGTTCGTATTTCCCGGGCTGACTTGAGATCTTCCTCTCAGCCTGTGGAGTGTCAGAATTGACGCCTTTATGGCTGAAGAGAGGGGGAGAAGAATGCTTCGGGGAACAAATGGAGGAGCCTCCATTTGTTAGTTATGCCAGGCTCGTCCAGCCTCGCTACAGGCTTAACACCAACAAATATGGATTGAAGCAGGATATGTAGTTTAGTATTTAGGAAACGATTACATCTGTAGTTTAATATAATATGAGTTTATGACTACACACACAGGCGACGGTAGCTCTCTGGATACTGTACGTGTGTTTTTAATCATTAATATACAGACCAAGCTTCTAGATGGTGTATTTCTAAAGGAATGTAGAGAAAAGATGAACAGAGACACAACACCACACAAAGCAGATTTTTTTTTTTTTTTTTTTGTAGTTTATTTAGCGGTCACTTTTCATGTCAGCACACAACTTGAAGCAGATCTAGTGATTCCCTGATTTTTCTAATAAAATATATACGGTAAGTATAAAATTCCTCAATATATAGACAGTATACAATTATACAAATATGCTATCTTAAAACTACTTCCTATAACATTAAATATAGTTCAGTGATAGATCAGTGATTATTTTCAGTATTTCCTCAGACAGACGACCTTCTGATTTGTAGGATGAA
>NW_026552173.1:0-2293 GCF_027596085.1 Anoplopoma fimbria | reverse complement strand
GTGCATGCTGGGAGTTTGGTGGTGGAGAGTGTGCTGAGCTTGGCTGAAAGTTTGGTGATTTTTCTCAAACTGTTCTTCTTTTTCCTACATAGTTTATTGTGTGATTGTGTTGTAGTGGTTTATGGTTGTTGTCGGTGTATTTTGGTGTGTTTAGCGGTGTTTTGGCAGACAGAGAACCGTGTTTCTTGGTGGGGACGGCGTCCTGAGACGCTGTCCCTGTCTTTGAGGCATGGAGTTCGGGTTCAGTCTGACCCGTTTGTTCCGGTAGAGGCGGTTCTCCTGGCTGTGGGAGACCATGTGGGACACGTTAACCTGTCCTATGCCTCCAGGATGAACAGAGGTGTGGTTGTGTTTCTAAAAGAGGAGCGTTTTGTGGCTCATTTAATATCAAGTGGCGTCTATCTCCAGGTTTCCCCGCTTGCAGTGCCCTCCACCCGGGTCACCGTCTCCGGTGTTCACCCGTACATCTCCAACCAGGTGTTGGAGCTGCAGCGCTTCGGGAAGCTGGCGAGCAGCCTCAGGACTGCGGGGCTGGGTTGTAAGAGCAATAAGCTGAAACATGTCCAGTCCTTCAGGAGACAGGTGTTCATGTTTCTCACCTGTCCATCACAGACGCTGGAGGTCTCCTTTAGGGTTAAACCTGGGGAGGGACACTACATGGTGTACTCTAGCACAGGTAGCATCAGGTGTTTTGAGTGTGGCAATGTGGGGCACAAGCGGACCGCTTGTCCTCACAGGCCTCGGGCCGGGGGCCGTACCGGCGGAGGAGCTCACTCACACCGGGGTTCCGCTGAATGAGGAGCTGTCGGAGGTCGCTGCTCCGCGGGGGGGCGACGACCCGCCGACTGAGCCCAAAGCCGAAGAGGGACACAGTGGGCAGACAGTCAGTCAGGCCGGGGAACAGAGAGCTGATTCAGGCTGAGATAAAGTTATTGATGAGAACTCGGCTATTCCGAGTGTCACAACAGATGATAGGAAAGTTGCAGAGGGAAGGAAAGAAGCAGAGGAAGCACTGACATCAGGAGCAGAGGAAGGTATCAGGGAAAGTGGAGGAGGCAGCAGTACAGGGCCGACAGCTCAAGCTGAACAAAGTCAGGCTGCTGGTCCAAAGGTGTGTGGGGGGGGGCTTATGTTCTGGATAAGGAGGAGGACATGGAGTACGACACTGACTCTGACTGTCTCTCTGTCACAGACTGTCTCTCTGTCACAGACTGTCTCACTGACTCTGACTGTCTCTCTGTCACAGACTCCCAGTCTTACAGTGGAGATCTGTACACGCTGGAGGAAATTAATGGCTTCCTGGATGAAACATTTGGAAAATCTGTTAAAGTTTTTGAATATTTCCAGATGCAGAAATTTTATTAAAAGCGTGTTGACATTACAGAAAGTTGTTAGTGTTGATTTATTGGATGAAAAGAAACGTTTCCGTCTAAAAAAGCACATGACGAGTCTGAGGAAGATGATGAAGAGGAACAAAGGAAAAGGTTCCAAAAGGTTAAGACTTTGTTAGTGAGGTCATGATGTGTGTGTTGCACTTGATGATCTTCCTCTTACTGTTTCCTCTAGCTGTCTACATCACCTGTTTCCTCTAGCTGTCTACATTACTGCTCTTTCTCATTCCTCAATGCACAAGGTGAGGGTTGGCTCTTTAAATATTAACGGTGGGAGGGATCAACAGAAGAGAGCGGTCATTTCAGAAATGATCACACAGAAACGACTGGGCATGGTTTTCCTGCAGGAAACGCACAGCGATACACAGAATGAGATAGACTGGGGTTTGTGGTGGAAGGGCCAGTATGTCCTGTCTGCAGGTGTAGCCGTTCTGTTCTCACCAGGGCTGGATTCTAACATCATCTTCTCCACAGAGATACTGTCAGGCAGGGTTTCAGTGGTCAGAGCAGTAATACAGAACATCACATTCTGTTTCATAACATCTATGCTCCAAATCAGGGCTCACACAGAACGGACATCTTCCATAAAATTTCTACAGACTGACAAAAAAGAGTGTTTGTGAACATTTGGGGTCTGAAGGACGTTCTGTGTTCAGGCAGAGAGAACGCTCTGGTTCTGAACTTTTGATTTGTTTTTTTCTTTAGCTTTTATATTTTATTTTAGTTTTTTGTAAACAGAATTAATTAGGAATTAGGTCTCTTTTCAAATTCAAAAAAAGTCTCCCTCTGTCTGTCTTTCTCTCACTCTCTCTCTCTGTCTCTTTCTGTCTCTGTCTCTCTCTGTCTCTCTGTCTCTCTCTCTCTCTCTATCTCACTCATCCCCTCTGCTGGTCACAACCCCT
>NW_026552172.1:0-1436 GCF_027596085.1 Anoplopoma fimbria | reverse complement strand
CTCCTAAAACACATTTCTGCAGGATATAGTCTCGAAACTCGATAATGTTCATTAATACACAGTTTACCTCCAGTTTACGCTACATTACTGCCAAAAGCTGCTATTTATCACTATAAGCCTCCTAAAACACATTTCTGCAGGATATAGTCTCGAAACTCGATAATGTTCATTAATACACAGTTTACCTCCAGTTTACGCGACATTACCGCCAAAAGCTGCTATGTATCACTTTAAGCCTCCTAAAACACATTTCTGCAGGATATAGTCTCGAAACTCGATAATGTTCATTAATACACAGTTTACGCCATATTACCGTCAAAAACTGTTTACCACTATTTACATTCTGCTGGACATTTACTGAAATTTGGGTAATGTTCAATACACAGTTACCTCCAGTTTACGCGACATTACCGCCAAAAGCTGCTATGTATCACTTTAAGCCTCCTAAAACACATTTCTGCAGGATATAGTCTCGAAACTCTTAATATGTTTTGTATTTATTTTCTTTGTTGTTTATTTTAAAGGTGCAGTTCCAGATATCTACACATCACTGATGTATGAAGACCGGTGAGAAGTAACTGTAAACTGAAAAAATAAATATTTTGCATTTTGACATACACTGGTGTTATATCCGAGACTTATTTCTCACATTCTACTCTTTATTTAGTGCAAGTATTGACAGGTCCCTTTGTGTTAAAAGAACGGATTTGAAGGGCCCCCTAGCTAAGTTCGCCTTGGGCCCCCAAATTACTAAATCCGCCACTGAGTTTACCTCCAGTTTACGCGACATTACTGCCAAAAGCTGCTATTTATCACTTTAAGCCTCCTAAAACACATTTCTGCAGGATATAGTCTCGAAACTCGATAATGTTCATGAATACACAGTTTACCTCCAGTTTACGCGACATTACTGCCAAAAGCTGGTATTTATCACTTTAAGGCTCCTAAAACACATTTCTGCAGGATATAGTCTCGAAACTCGATAATGTTCATTAATACACAGTTTACGCGACATTACTGCCAAAAGCTGCTATTTGTCACTTAAAGCCCAAAACGAAGGATATAGTCTCGAAACTCGATAATGTTCATTAATACACAGTTTACCTGTAGTTAACGCTACATAACTGTCATAACTGTCTCGAAACTCGAGCTCCTAAAACACATTTCTGCAGGATATAGTCTCGAAACTTCGATAATGTTCATTAATACACAGTTTACCTCCAGTTACATATTACCGTCAAAAACTGTTTTACCACTATAACAGGCTCTGCTGGACATTTACTGAAATTTGGGTAATGTTCAAACTTCGATAATGTTCATTAATACACAGTTTACTCCAGTTTACGCGACATTACCGCCAAAAGCTGCTATGTATCACTTTAAGCCTCTAAAACACATTTCTGCAGGATATAGTCTCGAAACTCTTAATATGTTTT
>NW_026552171.1:0-807 GCF_027596085.1 Anoplopoma fimbria | reverse complement strand
CCCTATACGCCCCATTGTACCGATTTTGGTTGTAGTTCCATGAGACATCCACTGGGGGTGATCGCGGGCGAGTCCAGATTGAATGGGAGTCTATCGGGCTAAACGGCTAATTATGCCTCTTTCACCTGCTTGTCGTTGAAATATCGCAAATTTTATTGTAGATTCCGCAAGTTCAATATAGATTATGGTTCAAAAGTCAAATGAGTGAGTACTTATGTCCTTTCGATTTCTTACAGTTTGGGCCGTTGTTGGCCGTATACGCTAGCATTCTGCTAATGAATGCTGATTGGTCAGGGACGGACTTGCGACTGATTACGACCAGAGACCCCTCTTGACGGCATCTGAAGCTGAAGCGCATCGGAAACATTATCTTAAGGAGGACTTTCCGTCGAAGTTATTTTTGCGTACTGTATTTATATTATATATATATATATATTATACTATTATATGTTAATAAAAGGAAGTGCCGAAGTGATTCAGAAACTGCCGTAAAGCAGTACCTCTGACAGTGTGACGTCATCGCATTTTTTGAACACCTTTTTAGAACAGATACGTGACCTTAAAAAATGCAATATTCAGCTGAGTTTATTATTTTAGCCCCACCCTTTGATAGCAACTTTCAAATTACTTGACAAAAAATTACATCGTGAGAAAAGTGGATTCTGAGGATAAAACCCCGTTGGCTCCCATTCATTCTGGACTCGCCTACGAGCGCCCCGCATGGTCAAAGATTATTACTGCAACCAGTCCGGAAACCCGGAACTAACCCGCGAGTGCCAGTTCTCCTCATATTAGACATTCTCTGCT
>NW_026552170.1:0-723 GCF_027596085.1 Anoplopoma fimbria | reverse complement strand
TAAAAAAAAACAAAAAAAAAAACATGTTTACAATAAGACATCTCATTTCATTTTGATGCCGCAGGCCTTCGCTATTGTTATTTTTTCACCCTCATGGATCCCAGCATGGCAAGACATTTGCTTTTTATCAGTTTAGTATAAATAGATACCTATATCATTCACAATGGCAACAGTCATATTTGTGTTTGCTGGAACCTCTCCAGGACACCCACTAGCCCTAAAAGTCCTCTTTAGAATGATCATGTAGAAAAGTGTCTATATCATTAGGCGCCTTGTAAATGCTCAACGTTACAATGAAGATTGGAAATATTAGCCTGTGGTTTAGCCAGTTGGAGCTCACCTGCTGAAATGGACAAGTCAATGCTGCTTTCAATGTAATGCATGGGGAATTGCAATGTCCATTCATCTGCCCTTTTGTGGAGGTTTAGAAAATGAAAATTAACAAGTCTGGTCATTTATCTAGAAATATAATGCTATTAAAGGGCAGTCACAATTAGTTATTTTTGCAGCAGTCATGGATATGAAATCCAAAATCTAAGATGACAAAGTTACTCTAATTTGATCCTCGCAGGTCCTTGCAAAGACAGTGTAAAATGGATGCAGCAGCAGTTGATAAATGGAGCATTAAACATTAAGAATCATGAGCTTAATTCTGAATACTACACAGAAGACATTTAAAATTCTCCACATAAACACTGACCACTTTTTGTTTGTTTTTACATT
>NW_026552169.1:0-528 GCF_027596085.1 Anoplopoma fimbria | reverse complement strand
ATAATAATAATAATAATAATAATAATCAATCCTTTATTAGTCCCACAATGGGGAAATTATTTCTCTGCATTTAACCCATCCTGGAGGAGCAGTGGGGCTGCAATGAAGCGCCGGGGAGCAACTTGGGGTTAGGTGTCTCGCTCAAGGACACCTGAAACATGTTGCCGGTAGAGGGGCTTTCAACCACCAACCTTGTGGTTACGGGACAAGCGCTCTACCTTATGTGCCACAGCCTCCCAGGTAACGTTAGTGATGAGTGTTACGTGTTTTCCATACTTTTTGTTACGTTGTTTACATTTACTATATTTTTTACATACACTATGTGGTTGACTTCTCGAGCGTGTACTTGTACGGGTCAGTAATTTGTTTATATTGACTACCATGTGTCTGCATCCTATTTCTGTCTGTTCCTCTGTCCGGTGGTCACGTAGACAGTGGGTCACTCCCAGGCGCCGTGACCCCACTAACCTCATCTATCCCACTCTCTCAGCCCATGGTGAGCAAGTGGTGTCGGGGGCTTTGGAACTG
>NW_026552168.1:0-405 GCF_027596085.1 Anoplopoma fimbria | reverse complement strand
CGCCTGGTCAGTACTTGGATGGGAGACCGCCTGGGAATACCAGGTGCTGTAAGCTTTTTTCACTCCTCTTTACAAAAAGCAGAGGGCGCTGCTGCTTTTTCAGTGGACACCGACAGGGTGGGAAGGAAATAGCTAGAACATGACTTGCCGGTATAGAAATGACACAAATCCAGTTAAATGATGGCTTTCATCATTCCTAAGCTCATCGATCATTTTCTTTTCAATTTTATGCTAACGTATTCTACATTTCAACAGTAAATATTAATCTTTTTACTGCACTACATTTGTGATCCTTATAGCCACTTTGTACATTCTGATTTGACATTTAAAAGCTGTGAGTGTGTCTGGAAATCTGCAGGCGCTCCCTGTATAGACGAAAGAGCAAAGTGTGGTGATATAGTATCT
>NW_026552167.1:0-253 GCF_027596085.1 Anoplopoma fimbria | reverse complement strand
GGCCATACCACACTCCTCTTTACAAAAGCAGAGGCGCTGCTGCTTTTTCAGTGGACACCGACAGGGTGGGAAGGAAATAGCTAGATCATGACTTGCCGGTATAGAAATGACACAAATCCAGTTAAATGATGGCTTTCATCATTCCTAAGCTCATCGATCATTTTCTTTTCAATTTTATGCTAACGTATTCTACATTTCAACAGTAAATATTAATCTTTTTACTGCACTACAATTGTGAACCTTATAGCCACTT
>NW_026552165.1:0-512 GCF_027596085.1 Anoplopoma fimbria | reverse complement strand
TTTGGTCAGAATGTGGGGATCCTGTCCATGTTGGTCTCTGTTGCACCTGTAGCCACATCCAACAGGATTACACTTCTACAACACTGCAGCAAGGTGAGAAGTCAAACCACAGGAGGTCAAGCAGGACAAGATTTTGAGAGGCTGATAAGCTACTCTTTAATGATTGGTGAAAACATGCCTGTCATCAAGTATTTAAAGTAAGTGTAGGAAGGAAGCCTTTAAGAACCCAGTTCTTTGTTACATTACAGTCATTTAGCAGACGCTTTATCCAAAGCGACTTACAGGAAGTGTATTCCACATAGGTATTCAAGAGAACTACTAGTCACCAGAAGTCATAAGTGCATCTCCTTTCTTAAACAAGCATCTTAAAGCATAAACCAGAGCAAAAGTATAGTGCAGAGGCAATATTACTGAAACAATAATTGCAACAGACTAATACGAATATAATAAGTGCTACAAACTACTACGAATAGGATAAGTGCAGTAAACGAATACGAATTAAATAAGTGCAG
>NW_026552164.1:0-473 GCF_027596085.1 Anoplopoma fimbria | reverse complement strand
AGCTGTGAGTTTGTCTGGCAATCTGCAGGCGCTCCCTGTATAGACGAAAGAGCAAAGCGTGGTGATATAGTATCTTTAAAAGGACCTTTGGTAGGCACGATATTTGCTTACGGCCATACCACCCTGAACACGCCCGATCTCGTCTGATCTCGGAAGCTAAGCAGGGTCGGGCCTGGTCAGTACTTGGATGGGAGACCGCCTGGGAATACCAGGTGCTGTAAGCTTTTTCACTCCTCTTTACAAAAAGCAGAGGGCGCTGCTGCTTTTTCAGTGGACACCGACAGGGTGGGAAGGATATAGCTAGATCATGACTTGCCGGTATAGAAATGACACAAATCCAGTTAAATGATGGCTTTCATCATTCCTAAGCTCATCGATCATTTTCTTTTCAATTTTATGCTAACGTATTCTACATTTCAACAGTAAATATTAATCTTTTTACTGCACTACAATTGTGAACCTTATAGCCACTT
>NW_026552163.1:0-1179 GCF_027596085.1 Anoplopoma fimbria | reverse complement strand
CGAAAGAGCAAAGCGTGGTGATATAGTATCTTTAAAAGGCCCTTTGGTAGGCACAATATTTGCTTACGGCCATACCACCCTGAACACGCCCGATCTCGTCTGATCTCGGAAGCTAAGCAGGGTCGGGCCTGGTCAGTACTTGGATGGGAGACCGCCTGGGAATACCAGGTGCTGTAAGCTTTTTCACTCCTCTTTACAAAAGCAGAGGCGCTGCTGCTTTTTCAGTGGACACCGACAGGGTGGGAAGGAAATAGCTAGATCATGACTTGCCGGTATAGAAATGACACAAATCCAGTTAAATGATGGCTTTCATCATTCCTAAGCTCATCGATCATTTTCTTTTCAATTTTATGCTAACGTATTCTACATTTCAACAGTAAATATTAATATTTTTACTGCACTACATTTGTGATCCTTATAGCCACTTTGTACATTCTGATTTGACATTTAAAAGCTGTGAGTGTGTCTGGAAATCTGCAGGCGCTCCCTGTATAGACGAAAGAGCAAAGCGTGGTGATATAGTATCTTTAAAAGGCCCTTTGGTAGGCACAATATTTGCTTACGGCCATACCACCCTGAACACGCCCGATCTCGTCTGATCTCGGAAGCTAAGCAGGGTCGGGCCTGGTCAGTACTTGGATGGGAGACCGCCTGGGAATACCAGGTGCTGTAAGCTTTTTCACTCCTCTTTACAAAAAGCAGAGGGCGCTGCTGCTTTTTCAGTGGACACCGACAGGGTGGGAAGGATATAGCTAGATCATGACTTGCCGGTATAGAAATGACACAAATCCAGTTAAATGATGGCTTTCATCATTCCTAAGCTCATCGATCATTTTCTTTTCAATTTTATGCTAACGTATTCTACATTTCAACAGTAAATATTAATATTTTTACTGCACTACATTTGTGATCCTTATAGCCACTTTGTACATTCTGATTTGACATTTAAAAGCTGTGAGTGTGTCTGGAAATCTGCAGGCGCTCCCTGTATAGACGAAAGAGCAAAGCGTGGTGATATAGTATCTTTAAAAGGCCCTTTGGTAGGCACAATATTTGCTTACGGCCATACCACCCTGAACACGCCCGATCTCGTCTGATCTCGGAAGCTAAGCAGGGTCGGGCCTGGTCAGTACTTGGATGGGAGACCGCCTGGGAATACCAGGTGCTGTAAGCTTTTTC
>NW_026552162.1:0-542 GCF_027596085.1 Anoplopoma fimbria | reverse complement strand
AAGCTGCTATTTATCACTTTACAGCTCTCAAAACACATTCCTGCAGGATAGTCACTAAAAATTAGGATAATTTGAAGAATACATAGTTTACATGGTTTCCATCAATAAACTGTCTCTAAACAGCAGTATTTGCAATTTTAGGTCATTTTCAGCTAAAACTGTGGGTAGCATACACATTCTGCCAAAAGCTGCTATTTATCACTTTACAGCTCTCAAAACACATTCCTGCAGGATAGTCACTAAAAATTAGGATAATGTGACAGAATACATAGTTTACATGGTTTCCATCAAGAAACTGGCTCTAAACAGCAGTATTTGCAATTTCAGGTAATTTTCAGTTACAACTGTGGGTAACGCCACACATTCTGCCAAAAGCTGCTATTTATCACTTTACAGCTCTCAAAACACATTCCTGCAGGATAGTGACTAAAAATTAGGATAATTTGAAAGAATACATAGCCTAGTTTACATGGTGTGGCCGACTCTAGAACTACCGTAGGTTTTTCCCCAACACAGACACGGCTTCAGTGGGTAGGTTTTTA
>NW_026552161.1:0-734 GCF_027596085.1 Anoplopoma fimbria | reverse complement strand
TCCAGCGTTCCCGTAACGTCACCTCTCTGATGGCTTCCGGTCTCGCTCCGTCGCCACCTCTCTGATGGCTTCGCCTGTCTCAGTCCGTTCCTCGTCTGTGACTGTCCTCTTTAACTCCCGCCTGCTACTGCTTAAATACATTCAGCCTGATTAGCACCGATGTTACAGCCGTGTTGATTGAACTCACCCCGGCACTGTTCCCGGCGAACCACTCCCCCACCTCTCGCCTGCAGCTGAGTTGCAGACCACGCCCACCACACATGGTTTCCATCAATAAACTGGCTCTAAACAGCAGTATTTGCAATTTCAGGTCATTTTCAGGGAAAACTAAAGTTAACAATGTCACAATGTAACATATTTTTACATAGTTTCCATCAATAAACTGGTTCTAAACAGCAGTATTTGCAATTTCAGGTCATTTTCAGGAAAACTAAAGTTAACAATGCAAAAGGCTACTATTTGCCACTTTACAGCTACCAATACATATTTCTGCAGGATAGTCACTGAAATGTGGATAATGTAATGGTTTCCATCAAGAAACTGGCTCTAAACAGCATTACTTGCAATTTCAGGTCATTTTCAGCTAAAACTGTGGGTAACGCCACACATTCTGCCAAAAGCTGCTATTTATCACTTTACAGCTCTCAAAACACATTCCTGCAGGATAGTCACTAAAAATTAGGATAATGTGAAAGAATACATAGTTTACATGGTTTCCATCAAGAAACTGGCTC
>NW_026552160.1:0-1021 GCF_027596085.1 Anoplopoma fimbria | reverse complement strand
TCTTAGTCTGACCCCTCCCCCGAGATCACTTTGCCTTGGGAGACTCGCACAGAGTTTATTGCCCTGTATTGGCCATGGTGCTCAGGATCACTGGGGCACACAAACCCCTCCACCACATGGGTGGCGATTCATTGGAGGAGATATGCTTACTTGTGAATGTCAATCAGTCAAAACTGAGCTGTGACCTATGCAAGTTTAAAAACATCAATACAACACTGGGAGAAATAAGGCATCAAAACGGAATCTCTGACTTTATGCTTGACAGTTAAATAATGAGATCACCTGCATCAGTAAATCTCATCCTGCTTCATCCTGCTGTTGTTTTCTGTAAACCTTTGAGATTCCATTGTTTTGTGATTTACTTTTGACTAAGAAAGCAGAAGCCAAGAACATTAATGGGATGAGAGAAAACATGATTTCTTAATTCCTAGGACACAGATCATAGATATTTTAAAAGCATTAATCCTGGGTTTATTTTTCATATATCTGATAATGCATTTAACCAAAATCATCTAGTTTTCAGGATAGTCCATTCTACAGCCCCTTTAACACTAAACACTACTTATGTTTAACTCGTTAGCTTTTACTGTAGTTCCCTAAAGTTTAAAATGAGGCCAAAGACTAAAATCTTATTGTAAGAGGATCTGGCTGCTGATGATAAAATAATGACATAGTTTACATAGCAACTCATCCTGTTTCTCTTTTGGTGTATACTGTTTCAACTGTAATGCACTTATCCTGTTCAATCCAAGTACAAACCACTAGATGGTGCAAGCTTACAATAAGTGTAGAGTCCTGCGTGTTTCATTTTCAGCCCGTGAGTCTTGATTGCCTCTTTTTGTCAAGGAATTATATTATATCAACTCATCAGTCATTATTTTACCAAGCTTGAACTTTGCAAAACTATGCACTTATAGATGTGGATTTACTTTTTACAATCCACTGCATGGATTTTTTTAAACCTTTATTGTAGGATTTTCAATATAATACTTAGTACATCATTAGAGCAACTAAGTCCAAG
>NW_026552157.1:0-441 GCF_027596085.1 Anoplopoma fimbria | reverse complement strand
TGTCCTCTTAACTGCTAGGGGAGTGGCTTACACATCTCAAGGATATATATACTCAGACCACACAAAACCTTTCTCCAGTGTATTTTGACTCTGGAGGGATACTGAACTACTTTGATTCTGCTAGGATAGACTAAGTATATTGTTTTCTTAAAATTGATCTTAAACTGTACCAAGCCTGCTTAAAAAAGGGTTAGTGACTGATGCTGATTCTGTTGTTTCTACTGTTCTGATATTCTCTAATCAGGAAGTGTTTGATGCTCTGTTGTGTTTGATGCTCCTGTGCCTTTAATCAGGAACTGCTCTGAGAGGTGTGCTTTTAGCTTCAATAGGTCAATTGTCCTCTTAACTGCTAGGGGGAGTGGCTTACACATCTCAAGGATATATATACTCAGACCACAAAACCTTTCTCCAGTGTATTTTGACTCTGGAGGATACTGAACT
>NW_026552156.1:0-1259 GCF_027596085.1 Anoplopoma fimbria | reverse complement strand
GCCTTTGTGGCATCAACTTAAGATCTTAAAAATAAGAACTTGAAAATGTAAATATATACATATATATATATATATATATATATATATATATATATATATATATATATATATATATATATAAATATATTGTGTTTTATATGTATGAACAAATGTCTCAATAAAGTTATTGAATTTAAAAAAAAAAAAAAATATATAAAAAAAAAAAAAATCTACCCGGCATGCAATGCGCGGTGATCGCCGGAACCTATTTCCCGGTCACCGGGATTCTACCGGGACGCCTCCTCTAGCTCCCAGACGGCTCAACCTCCTCTAGCTATGCTAGCTATAGGAGGTTGAGCCGGCCGGTCCAACGGTACCGGTACCGTGAAAAACACCGGTAATCCGGCACACCGGTATACAGGAGGATGAGCCGTCCAGATAAACATCCGTGAAAACATCATGACGTGACGTCACTGCACCGCGACTGTGACAAACGCGAAACATTAAATAAAGATAATAAAGATATTAAAACATTAAATAAAGAGAATGAAACATTAAATAAAGATATTAAAACATTTAATAAGGATAATGAAACATTAAATAAATAGAATAAAACATTAAATAAAGATAATAGATGATGTTTCAGCCTTCGTGGCATCAACTTAAGATCTTAAAAATAAGAACTTGAAAATGTAAATATATACATATATATATATATATAAATATATATATATAAATATATTGTGTTTTATATGTATGAACAAATGTCTCAATAAAGTTATTGAATTTAAAAATAAATTAATTAATTAATTAAAAAAAATACCACCGGTACCGGTACCGTGAAAAACCGTGAAAAACACCGGTAATCCGGCACACCGGTATACAGGAGGATGAGCCGTCCAGATAAACATCCGTGAAAACATCATGACGTGACGTCACTGCACCGCGACTGTGACAAACGCGAAACATTAAATAAAGATAATAAAACATTAAATAAAGATATTAAAACATTAAACAAAGATATTAAAACATTAAATAAAGAGAATGAAACATTAAATAAAGATATTAAAACATTAAACAAAGAGAATAGATGATGTTTCAGCCTTCGTGGCATCAACTTAAGATCTTAAAAATAAGAACTTGAAAATGTAAATATATATATATATATATATATATATATATATATATATATATAAATATATTGTGTTTTATATGTATGAACAAATGTCTCAATAAAGTTATTGAATTTAAAAAAAAAAAAAAAAATATTTAAAAAAAAA
>NW_026552155.1:0-531 GCF_027596085.1 Anoplopoma fimbria | reverse complement strand
CATTTTTTATTTTATTTATTTTAAAAATAAGAACTTGAAAATGTAAATATATACATATATATATATATATATATATATATAAATATATTGTGTTTTATATGTATGAACAAATGTCTCAATAAAGTTATTGAATTTAAAAATGAATAAATAAATAAATTAAAAAAATTAAAAATTAATTTTTTTTTTTAAATCTACCCGGCATGCAATGCGTGATCGCGGAACCTATTTCCCGGTCACCGGGATTCTACCGGGACGCCTCCTCTAGCTCCCAGACGGCTCAACCTCCTCTAGCTATGCTAGCTATAGGAGGTTGAGCCAGCTGATCCACCGGTACCGGTACCGTGAAAAACACCGGTAATCCGGCACACCGGTATACAGGAGGATGAGCCGTCCAGATCAACATCCGTGAAAACATCATGACGTGACGTCACTGCACCGCGACTGTGACAAACGCGAAACATTAAATAAAGATAATAAAACATTAAATGAAGAGAATGAAACATTAAATAAAGAGAATAAAACATTAAATGA
>NW_026552154.1:0-720 GCF_027596085.1 Anoplopoma fimbria | reverse complement strand
AAGGACACATGCTGTTCATATAGTCTTCCAAAAGGCCCACCTCCACCCACCCACCCACCCAGCATCCATCTGAGAAAAGCTCTTTTGAGGGACATTATTGTGGCTCCAACCCTGCTGTACTGTGCCTGGTGTGTCTAATGTGTGACGAGCTCTCATATTCTACAATCACATCCAGAATAAAGGAAGGAATGTCTGTCTGTCTGTCTGTACATCTGTCCATGTGTCTCTGCCTCTCTGTCCGTCTCTCTGTCTATCTCTCTCTGCCTGCCTGCCTGCCTGCCTGCCTGCCTGCCTGCCTGCCTGCCTGCCTGCCTGCCTGCCTGCCTGCCTGCCTGCCTGCCTGCCTGCCTGCCTGCCTGCCTGCCTGCCTGCCTGCCTGCCTGCCTGTCCGTCTCTCACACACAACACAACCTAACCTAACCTCAACCCCAGCCCTAACCTGGGGACCCTCAACCTAACTCAGCCACAAGCCCTGGAGCTCACACTCAACCCTTGCACCAGGCGGTCCTGCGTACCCACACTTAAGCACACCCCACGGACTAAACCCAATAGCCGCACCGCTAGGAATTTTGTGCCACTGGGACTCTTGGGAATTATATTTCATTTTTTTTCAAAGTGTTTTTCTGTGCCACTGGGACTCTCACATCACATCTTCATTTTTTTCTAAGTGTTTTTCTGTGCCACTGGGACTCTCACATCACATCTCTCTCGTTTTTTTTC
>NW_026552153.1:0-920 GCF_027596085.1 Anoplopoma fimbria | reverse complement strand
GCAGTGACGTCACGTCATGATGTTTTCACGGATGTTTATCTGGACGGCTCAGCCTCCTGTATACCGGTGTGCCGGGATTACGGCGTTTTTCACGTACCGCACCGGTGGACCGACCGCTCAACCTCCTAGCTAGCATAGCTAGAGGAGGTTGAGCCGTCTGGGAGCTAGAGGAGGCGTCCCGGTAGAATCCCAGTGACCGGGAAATAGGTTCCGGCGATCACCGCGCATTGCATGCCAGGTAGATTTTTTTTTTTTTTTTTTTTTAAATTCACTAACTTTATTGAGACATTTGTTCATACATATAAAACACAATATATTTATATATATATATTTAAATTTTCAAGTTCTTATTTTTAAGATCTTAAGTTGATGCCACGAAGGCTGCAATATCATCTATTATCTTTATTTAATGTTTTATTCTCTTTATTTAATTAATGTTTCATTATCTTTATTTAATGTTTCATTTTCTTTATTTAATGTTTCATTCTCTTTATTTAATCTTTTTATTTTCTTTATTTAATGTTTTTTCTCTTCATTTAATTAATGTTTCATTATCTTTATTTAATGTTTCATTTCTTTATTTAATGTTTCATTCTCTTTATTTAATGTTTTATTATATATATATTTTTTAAATTCACTAACTTTATTGAGACATTTGTTCATACATATAAAACACAATATATTTATATATATATGTATATATTTAAATTTTCAAGTTCGTATTTTTAAGATCTTAAGTTGATGCCAAGGCTGCAATATCATCTATTATCTTTATTTAATGTTTTATTTTCTTTATTTAATGTTTCATTCTCTTTATTTAATCTTATTTTATTTTGTTTCATTTATTTAATGTTTTTCTCTTTATTCTTTTATTTTCTTTATTTAATGTTTTATTCTCTTCATTTAATTAATGTTTCATT
>NW_026552152.1:0-1080 GCF_027596085.1 Anoplopoma fimbria | reverse complement strand
TCTTTTACAGACGTTTTCAGCCGGCGTGGTCGCGGTCATTTTCTCGCGGATGGAGCAGCATGGAGATGACAGGCTGACTGCACCACTCGCTTCCCCACCCATGCCTTTTACGGACGTTTTCAGCCGGCGGTCGCGGTCATTTTCTCGCGGATGGAGCAGCATGAGAGGCAGGCTGACTGCACCATCAGGTTTCCCCACTCCATGCTCTCTTTACGGACGTTTTCAGCCGGCGGTCGCGGTCATTTTCTCGCGGATGGAGCAGCATGGAGAGGCAGGCTGATGGCACCACTGTTTACACACCCATGCTCTCTCTTTACGGACGTTTTCAGCCGGCGGTCGCGGTCATTTTCTCGCGGATGGAGCAGCATGGAGAGGCAGGCTGGATGGCACCACTGTTTACACACTCCATGCTCTCTTTTACGGACGTTTTCATCCGCGGTCGCGGTCATTTTCTCGCGGATGGAGCAGCATGGAGAGACAGGCTGATGGCACCACTGTTTCCCACTTCATGCACTCTTTTTACGGACGTTTTCAGCCGGCGGTCGCGGTCATTTTCTCGCGGATGGAGCAGCGTGGAGAGACAGGCTGATGGCACCACTGTTTCCCACTACATGCTCTCTTTTTACGGACGTTTTCAGCCGGCGGTCGCGGTCATTTTCACGCGGATGGAGCAGCATGGAGAGACAGGCTGATGGCACCACTGTTTCCCCACTTCATGCACTCTTTTACGGACGTTTTCAGCCGGCGGTCGCGGTCATTTTCTCGCGGATGGAGCAGCGTGGAGAGGCAGGCTGATGGCACCACTGTTTCACTACATGCTCTCTTTTACGGACGTTTTCAGCCGGCGGTCGCGGTCATTTTCTCGCGGATGGAGCAGCATGGAGAGGCAGGCTGATGGCACCACTGTTTCCCCACTACATGCTCTCTCTTTTACAGACGTTTTCAGCCGGCGGTCGCGGTCATTTTCTGCGGATGGAGCAGCATGGAGACAGGCTGATGGCACCACTGTTTCCCCACTACATGCTCTCTCTTTTACGGACGTTTTCAGCCGGCGGTCGCGGTCATTTTCACGCGGATGGA
>NW_026552151.1:0-529 GCF_027596085.1 Anoplopoma fimbria | reverse complement strand
TAGAACATGACTTGCAGGTATAGAAATGACACAAATCCAGTTAAATGATGGCTTTCATCATTCCTAAGCTCATCGATCATTTTCTTTTCAATTTTATGCTAACGTATTCTACATTTCAACAGTAAATATTAATCTTTTTACTGCACTACATTTGTGATCCTTATAGCCACTTTGTACATTCTGATTTGACATTTAAAAGCTGTGAGTGTGTCTGGAAATCTGCAGGCGCTCCCTGTATAGACGAAAGAGCAAAGCGTGGTGATATAGTATCTTTAAAAGGCCCTTTGGTAGGCACAATATTTGCTTACGGCCATACCACCCTGAACACGCCCGATCTCGTCTGATCTCGGAAGCTAAGCAGGGTCGGGCCTGGTCAGTACTTGGATGGGAGACCGCCTGGGAATACCAGGTGCTGTAAGCTTTTTCACTCCTCTTTACAAAAAGCAGAGGGCGCTGCTGCTTTTTCAGTGGACACCGACAGGGTGGGAAGGAAATAGCTAGAACATGACTTGCAGGTATAGAAATGACA
>NW_026552150.1:0-853 GCF_027596085.1 Anoplopoma fimbria | reverse complement strand
TATATGCCCTGAAGTGAGGTCCAGAAAAGTTCACATTGGGAGTGAGGACCACCCTTTCTGCTATACTTTAAAAAAAAGAAAGGAATGCTGCATTTCAGCACTAGGTGGCTCCCTGATTCCAGTTCCCACCTCAGATTCTTTAAAAAAAAACAAAGGAAAAATATCATTTTTTAAAGCAGTTTACCATAAGAGTGAGGACCGTTTCATAGGGGGCACTGTTGGGTTCGTTTCATAATAGAATAGTTTTCTTACCTTCTCCTTTTAGCCTGCTGTTATTATTTTTGATGTGATTATGTAATAATAAATAGGTCTGGATGTGTTTAAAAAGACTAAAAAAGGCTTTTTTTATGATATAATCATTGCTATACAAATGTAAACCGTATTTAGCATTGTTACCGTTCCAACAAAGTTGCAAGGTTTATTTAAATGTATATACTGTATCTCCAAGTACAGTACTTAAGCATATGTATGTAATTAATAGATAACTATATTCATGTAGTAGTACAAATATTACTAACAAATTGAACACAATAACAATAACAACAAAAAAGGAAATGCTCAAAGGAAGTCTTCAGTATTGAAGTTGGCGGGACGCCTCTCTCCGATTTAGAGTCACTATTGTGTTAAACACAAAGTTTTTTTCGTCCTTCCGGGACCTTTTACCCAATGATTTCTCCGGTTTTATGCATTTGACGCAGTCTTCTTTCCCTGGAACTCTTCGGTCTTCCATAAACTTCCATAACTTCCATTTTTTAACAGCAGTCTTCTCTCGTTCCGTCCATGGCTTCCTGATCTGCACTTCGGGTACCCCTACAGATAGTAAAGAAGACAATGTAACAGGAACTACATAGAC
>NW_026552149.1:0-1720 GCF_027596085.1 Anoplopoma fimbria | reverse complement strand
TTGAATTAAAAAAATTAAAAATTAAAATTAAAAAAAAAAATTAAAAATTAAAATTAAAAAATAAATAAATAAATAAAATCTACCCGGCATGCAATGCGCGGTGATCGCGGAACCTATTTCCCGGTCACGGGATTCTACCGGGACGCCTCCTCTAGCTCCCAGACGGCTCAACCTCCTCTAGCTATGCTAGCTATAGGAGGTTGAGCCCCGGTCCACCGGTACCGGTACCGTGAAAAACACCGGTAATCCGGCACACCGGTATACAGGAGGATGAGCCGTCCAGATAAACATCCGTGAAAACATCATGACGTGACGTCACTGCACCGCGACTGTGACAAACGCGAAACATTAAATAAAGATAATAAAACATTAAATAAAGATAATGATCTTTCGTTTATATGTATGAACAAATGTCTCAAGAAAGTTATTGAATTTAAAAAAATAAAATAAAATAAAAACTACCTGGCATGCAATCCGCGGTGATCGCCGGAACCTATTTCCCGGTCACCGGGATTCTACCGGGACGGCTCCTCTAGCTCCCGGACGGCTCAACCTCCTCTAGCTATGCTATCCTTCCGTTTTCAGCCCGCGGTCGCGGTCATTTTCACGCGGATTCAGCAGCATGGAGAGACAGGCTGATGGCACCACTGTTTAGCCACTTCATGCTCTCTTTTACGGACGTTTTCAGCTGGCGGTCGCGGTCATTTTTTAGGCGGATGGAGCAGCATGGTTGTGTCGGTTCATTTTACGCCGTTTTAGTGTGCTAAAAGACCCGCTGTCACTCCCAGAGTTTACCCTGACTTGGAGCACTCTGCTGCGGGTGTTTTGACGCTGTGATGCCGGTCATTTTACGCCGTTTCACTGCCTTAAAAGACAGATTCAGCCGGATTTCAGCACTAAAATCCTCCGGAAAGCGCCTGCTATTTTTTCCTCCCTGGGCTGCTGGAGGTCATTTTACGCCGTTTTAGTGTGCTAAAAGACCGGCTGGAGGTTGAGCCGGCCGGTCCACCGGTACCGGTACCGTGAAAAACACCGGTAATCCGGCACACTGGTATACAGGAGGAGAGCCGTCCAGATAAACATCCGTGAAAACATCATGACGTGACGTCACTGCACCGCGACTGTGACAAACGCGAAACATTAAATAAAGATAAGAAAACATTAAATAAAGATATTAAAACATTAAATAAAGATATTAAAACATTAAATAAAGAGAATGAAACATTAAATAAATAGAATAAAACATTAAATAAAGATATTAAAACATTAAACAAAGAGAATAAAACATTAAATGAAGATAATAAAACATTAAATAAAGAGAATGAAACATTAAATAAAGAGAATATAACATTTAATAAAGATAATGAAACATTAAATGAATAGAATAAAACATTAAATAAAGATAATAGATGATGTTTCAGCCTTCGTGGCATCAACTTAAGATCTTAAAAATAAGAACTTGAAAATGTAAATATATACATATATATATATATATATATATAATATATTTGTGTTTTATATGTATGAACAAATGTCTCAATAAAGTTATTGAATTAAAAAAAAAAAAAATTAAAATTAAAAAAAAAAATTAAAAATTAAAATTAAAAAATAAATAAATAAATAAAATCTACCCGGCATGCAATGCGCGGTGATCGCCGGAACCTATTTCCCGGTCACCGGGATTCTACCGGGACGCCTCCTCTAGCTCCCAGGCGGCTCA
>NW_026552148.1:0-711 GCF_027596085.1 Anoplopoma fimbria | reverse complement strand
TTTTTATGACTTCTTTCGACATGCTAAACTATGATTTTTTCATGACTTCTTTCAACGTGCTGTATTACTTTTTAATGGCTTTTTCGACATGCTATACTATCACTTTTTTATGACTTTTTCAACGTGCCATACTTTGACTTTTTTAACACGATAAACTATGACTTTTTTATGACTTCTTTCGACATGCTAAACTATGATTTTTTCATGACTTCTTTTCTACACGCTAAACTTGACTTTATGACATTTTTGGCATGCTATACTATATGATTTTTCAACATGCTAAACTATGATTTTTTTTATCACTTTTTTGTATAACTTCTTTATGACTTTTTCGACATGCTAAACTATGATTCTTTATGACTTTTTCGACATGCTAAACTATGATTTTTTCATGACTTTTTCGACATGCTGAATTATGGTTTTTTTTGTGACTTTTTTCAACATGCTAAACTATGATGTTTTCATGACTTTTTCGACATGCTGAATTATGATTTTTTCATGACTTTTTCGAAATGCTGTTATTATTTTTTTATGACTTTTTTCGACATGCTAAACTATGATTTCTTTATGACTTTTTTCAACACGCTAAACTCTGACTTTTTTATGACATTTTTGGCATGCTATACTATGATTTTTTCATGACTTTTTCAACATGCTAAACTATGATTTTTTTATGACTTTTTCGACATGCTAAACTATGATTTTTTTTAT
>NW_026552147.1:0-919 GCF_027596085.1 Anoplopoma fimbria | reverse complement strand
CGTCTATACAGGGAGCGCCTGCAGATTTCCAGACACACTCACAGCTTTTAAATGTCAAATCAGAATGTACAAAGTGGCTATAAGGATCACAAATGTAGTGCAGTAAAAATATTAATATTTACTGTTGAAATGTAGAATACGTTAGCATAAAATTGAAAAGAAAATGATCGATGAGCTTAGGAATGATGAAAGCCATCATTTAACTGGATTTGTGTCATTTCTATACCGGCAAGTCATGATCTAGCTATATCCTTCCCACCCTGTCGGTGTCCACTGAAAAAGCAGCAGCGCCTCTGCTTTTGTAAAGAGGAGTGAAAAAAGCTTACAGCACCTGGTATTCCCAGGCGGTCTCCCATCCAAGTACTGACCAGGCCCGACCCTGCTTAGCTTCCGAGATCAGACGAGATCGGGCGTGTTCAGGGTGGTATGGCCGTAAGCAAATATTGTGCCTACCAAAGGTCCTTTTAAAGATACTATATCACCACGCTTTGCTCTGTCGTCTATACAGGGAGCGCCTGCAGATTTCCAGACACACTCACAGCTTTTAAATGTCAAATCAGAATGTACAAAGTGGCTATAAGGATCACAAATGTAGTGCAGTAAAAATATTAATATTTACTGTTGAAATGTAGAATACGTTAGCATAAAATTGAAAAGAAAATGATCGATGAGCTTAGGAATGATGAAAGCCATCATTTAACTGGATTTGTGTCATTTCTATACCGGCAAGTCATGATCTAGCTATATCCTTCCCACCCTGTCGGTGTCCACTGAAAAAGCAGCAGCGCCCTCTGCTTTTTGTAAAGAGGAGTGAAAAAAGCTTACAGCACCTGGTATTCCCAGGCGGTCTCCCATCCAAGTACTGACCAGGCCCGACCCTGCTTAGCTTCCGAGATCAGACGAGATCGGGCGTGTTCAG
>NW_026552146.1:0-4577 GCF_027596085.1 Anoplopoma fimbria | reverse complement strand
AATTGAATTAATAGTTTTGGTGATCAAACCAGTGACTCTCCGATTTCTGACCTTTAATTTCTCCATTGGAATAAAGAGGTTCAAGTTGTCACCACTGCCCCCTTAACCATTATTAAATGAATAAAAACAGAAAAATCTAATAGACTACGAAACCACACAGCTTGAATACAATTTTAAAGCCATCTGACCCTCCCAATACAAAATAAAAACAAAGCCACTGAAACCCATTAGACAAATAGTCTTGGAGACTTGGGGGACTCTAACCTGTGACCTCAAATTGCTCCAGTGTAAGTTTGCTGCCACATTGATGAAACATGATATTATCAATTAAGAGCTAAATGACTCAATGACTCGAAAACACAATATTTATTTTAATCAGATCTCCGGACGTCATTACATAAAGTAAAAATTACCTAAAGATAGATTTGTGAATCCATCATTCCTTCCATGAGTTAAGTTAGTTTGTACTTCCCATTAGCTGTAAAAAATAAAAATACATATGGCTGCGTACCGCCATGAGCTAGCTAGCCGTGCACACACACTTGTAAAAACGTGCAGTATATTACCGGACCGGCTATGTCAACAAAGCACAGAGAAGCTTTGACTACAACACACACACAGAGGGGGAGTGACTTGATTCTTTGCTCAGGTAGAGATTAATCCAATATATCAAATTATAAATAATTTGTTTTTAAAGACAATACTGTCTTGATACATAAGTAGGTAATCATGCTGATAATTTGCATAATGCAGATTCCACCCTCTAGTTTCATTTTTAATGTCCTATTTCATACAATTAATGTATTTGTTCTAATATTATGTAGCTTGAATGACTAATGTAGGGCTCTTTAACATGTTTTGATTGGCACTCTAACTATGAAATGGTAAAACAAACAATAGAACTACAAAAGCACATTTTAAGTAAAAAAACACACAAAAGATATGTTAAAGATTGAATTAATGGTGAGCATATGACTCCATGATTCAGAAAACATGTAACAATATGCAAGTTCAAACACGAACGTGAGCTTCGTCATATTGATTAAATTTGAGAATGACGTATGTTAAAGACTGAACATCCTGGACTCCCTGTTTCTGAAGAGTGACGTTTTCAACAGGCTTTTTTTAGGCTTGTGGCTCATCTCCCTCGGCATGGAGGTTGCTGGCTGGGGTTGCCACGGTAACCCTATCTGAGGTTTCCCGGGCCTGAGGAGCGCTCCTCCTGGTGGCAGAGAGAGTTGGTGTCACACACTTGAAGTAGGAATGACATGGTGAAATGCAACAACATCAAGAACTTTAATTCTTACTTCATCTCATTGGCCTCTGATTCTTTGACCTTGTTGTATCTGTGTTTCTTCAGAGTGTGAGCAATGAACCACACAACCAGAATGATCAGGACACACCCGAGCAACGCGCCGATCACTGCACCAGCAATCACTCCATCTCCCACTTCTGTACAAATATAAGAGAATGAAGCCTTTTTTAGTATTTGTGTTGATTTAGGTATTTTTGTTCATGTTCTCAAAAACCCAAACTGTTACCATACCATGACTCAGGTCAATAGTGCATGTTGAAAATCCCACCGCATTTGTAGCGTTGCACTGGTACTCCCCAAACTCAAACTGGGATATGTTTCTTATTTCCAGGATTCCTGCTTCAGTTGCTGAAGAAAAAGGGCACACTTGTATATAAAATGGCAAATGTGCATAAGTCAACAAGTAACCACACACACACACACACACACACACACACACACACACACACACACACACACACACACACACACACACACACACACACACACACACACACACACACACACACACACACACACACACACACACACACACACACACACACACACACACACACACACACACACACACACACACACACACACACACACACACACACACACACACACACACACACACACACACACACACACACACACACACACACACACACACACACACACACACACACACACACACACACACACACACACACACACACACACACACACACACACACACACACACACACACACACACACACACACACACACACACACACACACACACACACACACACACACACACACACACACACACACACACACACACACACACACACACACACACACACACACACACACACACACACACACACACACACACACACACACACACACACACACACACACACACACACACACACACACACACACACACACACACACACACACACACACACACACACACACACACACACACACACACACACACACACACACACACACACACACACACACACGACCTCTTCCCCAGGACAGGCCTCCTTGTCTTAGTCTGATCCAGTTTGGTCCAAGCGTATTTCGGGCTCCGGGCTCCCACGCTCACTGTGGCAGGTCAGAGTGACCAGGTGACCCGGACTCCACATCACCGTGACGGAGCAATAAGAGCACTGGGGCCTCTCTGACAGAGGACAAGGATGATGCATGAGTCTACTAGGTGACTTTATATGTTTTAATTCTACCTGGGGTTATTAGAAAGCACTGGTTCAATCAGTAGAAAATATTGATATTCTATACTAAAATGTATTTTTTTTGACTTTTCTCTTCTTTCTCTTTTATGATAATTTTACCTCTTTGAAATTACATTAGAAAGGGTACATTAGAAAGGGTAACAAAAAATGGTCTTAATAAGTGAACTGACTTTGCACCACTGCTTTAAGATTGGATCATACTATCCTGTATATATTACAGTCCAACAGCTTCTGCTAATTCATTGATTGGTCAAAGACTAAATCAATCGTGTTTTTAATGCTGCCAACCTCTCTTTATTTCTATTCATTTGTACAGAATGGTTCGATTTCTGGTATAAATCTTGTGTGTTGTGACAAAGACAATTGCAGATTTGTGTTTGTTAAAATGACAAATCCTTTGCTTATTGTTAATCAAACATTGAGTCTGTCCATTAGTCATCACGAGGCAGATAGTATGTTGGGAGTGGCGTTATAACTCCTGAGCATAGACTCAATTCCACTGTGCCTACCTATAATCATTAGGTTATCAGTGTTTTGATTGGTCAGCTTTTTAAATGACATAACTTATTTTTTACATCTACTGTTTTCATAATAAAGGTAAAGCTCACAGACTTATTTGTAATTCATGATAGAATACTCCCTCTCTTTTCTGTATTACCATAATTCTATGTAACAGAAAGTGATGATGAAAATATTTTATCCCATGATAATAAGCAGGAGAACATTCATACATATTCAAACAGCTCTTAAGTAGGCATCACTTCCAGAAACTGCCCTGCAAACATTTTCTTAAAGGTTATGAAATCCAAGACGTGTGTTAGCATTCAGGAGATGCTGATATATATTCTGTATGCAGTACAAGGGTGCAGTCAGAGTCATACTTCAATTTCCAACGCTGACACGAGGAGACTGCTGCAAACCATGGAACCTACTGAGGATACTGAGGCCTGCGAGGTTGTCCCTGGTAACTCAGAATGAGAGGATTCAAACTGAATATAATCCTTTAATCACACTATTCAGGGCCACTGCTTTAATAGATGTGTTAATGTCACAACACTGATAATATTTACAGCAATCTCAGCACTAAAATATTTCAAACAAATTTACAGTGGGATTTTGTGTAAGAAAACCCTCGGGAATTTGAAGGAGAAGCTCACCAGACATAACTAATGACACCAATGATTAGCAAATGATTACTATGGAATAACAACATTTAAATATAACCTAAAAATTTGAAGAAAAAAAGAATAATTTAAGTGATCGCCAGAAACCATGGTGTTCTTGTCTCTCCCATTTCGTGTAGCCACACCTTATGAGCAGAGTAAATGGCAGAAACACCAGCACGAGGATCAGATTAGGGTTGGGTAGGTTTTTCTCTTTCTCTGTTTTAACATCACCAGTAGCTCATGCTGTCAGATAACACTCAGGTCCAGGTGTGAACTAAAGTATGAAAAAGCAGAACATGATAAATAAACATGCGGATTAAAAATGATTCAGCTACTTTCTGCATTCTGTCATAATGCAAATATTAAGCTGATACTGCTAACGGGTGTGGTCAAGTAGTATGAAATCCTCTATACACCAGTTGTACACTTCTCTGGGCTGCATGGATGTGTACAGATCATTATTGCTACTTTTTTACTCATTTTTTAATTAGTTATTTATTATGTTCAAAGTATTTATCGAATATTCAAAGCTCCTCACCACAAACCTTTCACTTAACATCCAAGAGGGTAAAAGCTTTTTTTTCTTTTTTACCCCCTCTGTAGTTAATAAAACTTACCGAGAACATTCACAATGATATTGACCTCAGACTGTCCGTCCACATCAGGCAAGTTGTGAACCTGACAAGTGTAGACTCCGGAATCTGATGGTTGCATGTTGCTTATTGTTATTGAGGCGTTTTTTGTCGTGCCAGGAGAATACGGAGGCTGAATCCTGCCTCCATAAGTACTTGGGATGACATCCTTGCCTGCCTGGTAGTAATACACCTGAAAGCGGATGGCAACACGTCAGACACGATAAAGACA
>NW_026552145.1:0-590 GCF_027596085.1 Anoplopoma fimbria | reverse complement strand
TCGCTTTGGATAAAAGCGTCTGCTAAATGACTGTAATGTAATGTAATGTATGTTTCAGTCGCAGAAAATACACTTTTGGGGTATTTTCAGGCTGAAACAACTTTTGTGAGCAAAAAAGCCGGAAATGCATCTAAAAGTGATGAAAGTATCATGTTTTCATGAAAACACAAGGAAACTTGTTATTATTAGTCCAGAGGCCCTTACTTGAAGAAACTCATGTAAAGTATGGTTTCCTGTCAGAAAAGACACTTTTGGGGTATTTTAAGGCTGAAACGTCTTTTGGCAGCAGAAAAGCTGCAAATGCATCTAAAAGTGATGAACGTATCATGTTTTCATGAAATCACAAGGAAACTTATTATGAGTCCAGAGGCCCTTACTTGAAGAAACTCATGTAAAGTATGGTTGTATTTTGACTCTGGAGGGATACTGAACTACTTGATTCTGCTAGGATAGACTAAGTATATTGTTCTCTGCTTTCTTAAAATTGATCTTAAACTGTACCAAGCCTGCTTAAAAAAGGGTTAGTGACTGATGCTGATTCTCTTGATTCTACTGTTCTGACATTCTCTAATCAGGAAGTGTTTGATGCT
>NW_026552144.1:0-968 GCF_027596085.1 Anoplopoma fimbria | reverse complement strand
TCTTGCTCAACTTTCTCACAGGCTTCACAAGTTACAGTATCTTAAATTAAACACACAATAAAAAATTGACACTGATAGTTAAAAACCACAGCTGTTTGTACAGAGTGTCTCTTTGGCCTCAGCACCAGGTATTTTAAGCAACACCCACAAGTGTGTGTTTAAGAGCCAGTAACGTCACATTAATGTTTGTGCATCCTTTTCTTTCAACATAGATTCATTTCATTAACTTAAGAATTTAAAAAAATAATGAATTCTAAATGTGATATCTATTATCATCAGTTGTCATTGCATCAGTTGTGTTAACTGATTATGTTTGTTTTTGGTTTATCATGTTGCTCTTGTGTTGAAAATGGACAATAACTACCTTACGTTGTGCATCCCCGTGTTGCATAATGACTGTGTGAATTGTGTAAAAGGGCAGCACATTCTGTGTGCAACTGTAATGAAAATAAGATATTAAAAAGCCTATTTGGAGAGATGGTGCAAAAGAAAACTTATCAATGAACAAGTGAAAGAGACTGACGGCTCAACGCAGACGACGCAGCTCCAGAGGAACCTCATTCTTCTGCTCGTCTGAAGCTGCTTTGCACCAGAATAGTAGAGGGATGTGGTTTGTACAACAGTGTACTGCGAGGAGTAATAAATGATGTGAGAGTGAGTAGTTGTTGCAGGGAACCTCGCACAGAGTTAAACATCCTCACCCGTTAAACTCCCTCATCCTCCCTCTTTCTCCCTCAGTTATTCCATCTCCCCGAAGATTGACAGAAACTTTCCTCCATGAATCTGAAGATATTTTCTTGACATTGCAAACGTGGTGAGTTGGTAATTTTAGGGACAACTAAGTATTTTTTGTCTGACATGATAAAGGAAGCTGACCAAGAAAGAGATGCAGGAAACCCGTCTTTGCAAAATGTCAAAGCATTTTATTTAGAAGAGTTAGTGGTAATAACTCTACTGCAATACTAAGA
>NW_026552143.1:0-1019 GCF_027596085.1 Anoplopoma fimbria | reverse complement strand
AAACTCCAATCTTACTAAACTGCTCCTGCTTGTTGGTCCTAATCCACAGTAGTGATATGTTAATCTTGATAAAATGATGAGTGAATAACAATGCTATGGTGATTAGTCCTGTAATATACAATTGTTCTTGTAACTGACGTGTTTTAGATTGGAAAAACACTCAGTAGGGTCCTTTAGCAAAATACTTTGTAACTGTTTTTGTACAATTTAATTATACACTGTACAATAAATGGCCATAAAGAAGGCTATTCAACTCACCATCCATATCTGAACTCCAATCGGGGGGTCAGCAGTGTTTTGGGTGGAGCAGAGGTCAGGAACTCCATCTGAAAATCAAAAGCAAACACAAAGCGACACATCATGAGATACAGTGTTAGAAAAAAAAAACATACTGAAAGAATTAAAGTATTCAACTACTCCCACAGAGAGGTTGACTCTCGATTAATTGCAGGTAAAATATTGTTTTATTTAAACACAATAACAATGATCAATTCCCACCTCAGCTCTGAGAGGCTGTTTAAACATTCATTTCCTGCTTCTGGTAAATGAATGCGTTGATATATGGGGTCAATGTGTATTTATGCTAAAGGTGCATAATACAAAATTGAGAGCATTTGAGCGTCTCTCAACAGCTCTTAGCATGGTAATGACAAGCGTTAAAATGATTCAGGAACACAAATTGAATCTGTTTTGTGTTTGTACACAGTTGAGTCTGGATGGCAGACTGACTAACAAATTATTAATCACATTTACTGCCATCAAAATATCGATTTGCTGGCACACAGTCACAGAAATCACCGTCACAGGAGCTTTGAAGTCTGACAAATTATTAAAAATGTACCAGTTTCTTTCACCACCGCCTTCATGTTTCATCTTTTCTTCTTCCTTTTAGCCAGGCTTTTTCCTGGGCTCTGATCTAGAACAGTAAAGACAAACGTTAGTTCCCGTGAGTTAATAACACCTCAGGTATATTGAATATGAAGGTTTATGTTTAGTATTTGATTCTTTCTGTGTGGTTA
>NW_026552142.1:0-2845 GCF_027596085.1 Anoplopoma fimbria | reverse complement strand
GAGACAAACAGAGAGACAGAGAGACAAACAGAGAGACAGAGAGACAAACAGAGAGACAAACAGACAGACAGGGAGACAAACAGAGAGACAGAGAGACAAACAGAGAGACAAACAGAGAGACAGAGAGAGAGACAGAGAGACAAACAGAGAGACAAACAGACAGGGAGACAAACAGAGAGACAGACAGAGAGACAGAGAGACAAACAGAGAGACAGAGAGACAAACAGAGAGACAGACAGAGAGACAGACAGAGAGACAAACAGAGAGACAGAGAGACAAACAGAGAGACAAACAGAGAGACAAACAGAGAGACAAACAGAGAGAGACAGAGAGACAAACAAACAGAGAGAGACAAACAGAGAGAGACAAACAGAGAGACAGAGAGACAAACAGACAGACAGAGAGACAAACAGACAGGGAGACAAACAGAGAGACAGAGAGACAAACAGAGAGACAAACAGACAGGGAGACAAACAGAGAGACAGACAGAGAGACAAACAGAGAGACAGACAGAGAGACAGAGAGACAAACAGAGAGACAGACAGTGAGACAAACAGAGAGAGAGAGAGACAAACAGAGAGACAGACAGAGAGACAAACAGAGAGACAGAGAGACAGAGAGACAAACAGAGAGACAGACAGAGACAAACAAAGAGACAAACAGAGAGACAGAGAGACAACCAGAGAGACAAATAGAGAGACAGACAAGAGGAGACCCAAACAGAAGACAAACAGAGAGACAGAGAGACAAACAGAGAGACAGAGAGACAAGCAGAGACAGACAGGAGACAAACAGAGACAGAGAAACAGAGAGACAAACAGAGAGACAGACAGGGGAGACAAACAGAGAGACAGAGAGACAAACAGAGAGACAAACAGACAGGGAGACAAACAGAGAGACAAGACAGAGAGACAGACGGACAGGAGACAAACAGAGAGACAGAGAGACAAACAGAGAGACAGACAGGGGGAGGGACAAACAGAGAGAGACAGAGAGACAGAGAGACAAACAGAGAGACAGAGAGACAAACAGAGAGACAGACAGAGAGACAGACAGAGAGACAAACAGAGAGACAAACAGACAGAGAGACAAACAGAGAGACAGACAGAGAGACAAACAGAGAGACAGAGAGACAGAGAGACAAACAGAGAGACAGACAGAGGAGACAAACAGAGACAAACAGAGAGAGAGAGACAAACAGACATGGAGACAAACAGAGACAGACAGAACAGAGAGACAAACAGAGACAAGACAGACAGGGAGACAAACAGAGAGACAGGGAGAGACAAACAGAGAGACAAATAGAGAGACAGAGAGACAACAGAGACAGAGAGACAAACAGAGAGACAGAGAGACAAACAGAGAGACAAACAGAGAGACAGACAGAGAGACAAACAGAGAGACAGAGAGACAAACAGAGAGACAAATAGAGAGACAAACAGAGAGACAAACAGAGAGACAAATAGAGACAGAGAGACAAACAGAGAGACAAACAGAGAGAGACAAACAGAGAGAGAGACAAACAGAGAGACAAATAGAGAGAGACAGAGAGACAAACAGAGAGAGACAAACAGAGAGACAAACAGAGAGTGAGAGACAAACAGAGCAGAGAGACAGACAAACAGGGAGACAAAGAGAGAGACAGACAGACAGAGAGACAGAGAGACAACAGAGAGACAAACAGAGAGACAGAGAGACAAACAGAGAGACAAACAGGGAGACAGAGAGACAAACAGAGAGACAGACAGACAGGGAGACAAACAGAGAGACAGACAGAGAGACAAACAGAGAGACAAACAGAGAGACAGACAGACAAACAGAGAGAGAGAGACAAACAGAGAGACAGAGAGAGACAAACAGAGAGACAGACAGAGAGACAAACAGAGAGACAGACAGACAAACAGAGAGACAAACAGAGAGACAGACAGACAGAGAGACAGACAGAGAGACAAACAGAGAGACAAACAGAGAGACAGAGAGACAAACAGAGAGACAAACAGAGAGACAAACAGAGAGACAGACAGAGAGACAAACAGAGAGACAGACAGAGAGACAAACAGAGAGACAGACAGACAGACAGAGAGACAAACAGAGAGACAGAGAGACAGACAGAGAGACAAACAGAGAGACAGAGAGACAAACAGAGAGACAAACAGAGAGACAAACAGACAGAGAGACAAACAGAGAGACAAACAGAGAGACAGAGAGACAAACAGAGAGACAGAGAGACAAACAGAGAGACAGACAGAGAGACAAACAGAGAGACAGAGAGACAAACAGAGAGACAAACAGAGAGACAGACAGAGCAGACAGAGAGACAGACAGAGAGACAAACAGAGAGACAGAGAGACAAACAGAGAGACAAACAGAGAGACAAACAGAGAGACAGAGAGACAAACAGAGAGACAGACAGAGAGACAAACAGAGAGACAGACAGACAGACAGAGAGACAGAGAGACAAACAGAGAGACAGACAGACAGAGAGACAAACAGAGAGACAGACAGAGACAGAGAGACAAACAGAGAGACAAACAGAGAGACAGAGAGACAAACAGAGAGACAGACAGAGAGACAAACAGAGAGACAGACAGACAGAGAGACAAACAGAGAGACAGACAGAGAGACAAACAGAGAGACAGACAGAGAGACAGAGAGACAAACAGAGAGACAGACAGAGAGACAAACAGAGAGACAGACAGAGAGACAGAGAGACAAACAGAGAGACAGACAGTGAGACAAACAGAGAGACAGACAGAACAGAGAGACAAACAGAGACAGACAGACAGAGAGACAAACAGAGAGACAGACAGACAGAGAGACAAACAGAGAGACAGAGAGACAAACA
>NW_026552141.1:0-1238 GCF_027596085.1 Anoplopoma fimbria | reverse complement strand
GTATATGGTATATGATATTTGGTATATGTTATTTGGTATTTGGTATATGGTATATGGTATTTGGTATTTGGTATATAGTATATGGTATATGGTATTTGGTATATGGTATATGGTATATGGTATTTGGTATATGGTATATGGTATATGGTATTTGGTATATGGTATATGGTATTTGGTATATGGTATATGGTATTTGGTATATGGTATATGGTATTTTGTATATGGTATTTGGTATATGGTATTTGGTATTTGGTATATGGTATATGGTATATGGTATTTGGTATATGGTATATGGTATATGGTATATGGTATATGGTATATGGCATTTGGTATATGGTGGTATTTGGTATATGGTATATGGTATATGGTATTTGGTATATGGTATATGGTATTTGGTATATGGTATATGGTATTTGGTATATAGTATATGGTATTTGGTATATGGTATTTGGTATTTGGTATATAGTATATGGTATATGGTATATGGTATTTGGTATATGGTATATGGTATTTTGAATATGGTATTTGGTATATGGTATTTGGTATTTGGTATATGGTATTTGGTATTTGGTATATGGTATATGGTATATGGTATTTGGTATATGGTATATGGTATATGGTATATGGTATATGGTGTTTGGTATATGGTATATAGTATTTGGAATATGGTATATGGTATATGGTATATGGTATTTGGTATATGGTATATGGTATATGGTATATGGTATATGGTATTTGGTATATAGTATATGGTATATGGTATATGGTATATGGTATTTGGTATATGGTATATGGTATTTGGTATATATATGGTATATGGTATATGGTATATGGTATATGGTATATGGTATTTGGTATATGGAATATGGTATTTGGTATATGGATTTGGTATATGGTATTTGGTATATGGTATATGTTATATGGTATATGGTGTTTGGTATATGGTATTTGGTATATGGAATATGGTATTTGGTACATGGTATATGGTATATGGTATTTTGTTATGGTATATGGTATATGGTATATGGTATATGTTATATGGTATTTTGTATATGGTATTTGGTATTTGGTATATGGTATATGGTATATGGTATGGTATTTATTTGTATATGGTATATGGTATATGGGATATGGTATTTGGTATATGGTATTTGGTATATTTTGTATTTTGTATATGGTATATGGTATGGTATTTGGTATATGGTATATGGTGTTTGGTATATGGTATATAGTATTTG
>NW_026552139.1:0-3454 GCF_027596085.1 Anoplopoma fimbria | reverse complement strand
AAATTCACTGTATAAAAAGGGTCAGAGCAGACTCTATCTGCTGAGGAGACTGAGGTCCTTTGGAGTGCAGGGAGCACTCCTGAGTACCTTTTTCAACTCTGTGGTGGCATCAGCCATTTTTTATGCAGTGGTCTGCTGGAGCAGCAGCATCTCAGCAGCCGACAAGAAGAGACTGAACAAGATTGTCAGGAAGGCCAGCAGTGTGCTGGGGTGTCCACTGGATACGGTGGAGGTGGTGGGAGACAGGAGGATGATGGCCAAGCTGTCATCCCTGATGAACAACACCTCTCACCCCATGTGGGACACCCTGGCAACTCTGTGCAGCTCCTTCAGCCACCGGCTGCTTCACCCCGGTGTGTGAAGGAGAGGTACCGCAGGTCCTTCCTTCCTGCTGCTGTCAGGCTGCACAATCAACTCTGCTCCCAGCAGACCACATGACACATGACAATAAAAACATGACAATAAAGCCTGTGCAATACATTACACTGTGCAATAATAGTTAAAATAGTTTTTTCTGTCTGTAAATATTATATTTCAGTTATTGTTGTTTTTCTACTGTTTTTATTGCTTATTTATAATGCTTGTTTCTTTTTTTTTTTCTTTTTTTTATCTTGTCTTTCTTTACTATGTCTCTTGTGTGCACTTTACTCTATGCTGCTGTAAGCCTGCAATTTCCCCGCTGCGGGACTAATAAGGATTATTTTATCTTATCTTATCTTAAAAAACGAACTGTCCCCAAAAGCACTTGTCCTAGCAGATTTGTAATTATGAAATATGTATTCCGGCTGGTATTCCTCATTTGTTCTGATATTAAAGTAAAATGTGTAATTTGCAGTTTGCAGTGCTACTACAGCACTGACAGCCTCTCTGACACATGTCTCTGTCTCTCTATAGTTTTGGAGAGCTTGCCCCCGGCTCGTTATAAGGAAACCATGTCGACACTGTTGGCATGGTTACAACAGTGCGAGGCCAAGCTGGCCATTCCATCCACGGCTGTCACGGAGTATCCTATAATGGAACAGAGACAGAAGGATGTTCAGGTAAAGACACACATATACAAACACACTTAGGACTGCAGTTGACTCATATATCCATGGTTGAATAACGTATCTGGAGTTTGTGTGAAGTAATACAAGTTGTAATTATGTGCTGCTTTAAACTCATACAGTATTAAGATGTTGTAAAATCATACCGTACTATGAGCTACTACGTACTGTAATGTACACACTTATTAATAAATCTCCATCGAGCTTTCTATTTATATGGTAGTCGTGTTGCAGCTAAAGGAAGGCTTATTGACCACCAACTAGTTTGTAAATCCATTATCAATTAGGAAGCTGCCTCGTAGATTTATAAACATACATTTATAAGACTAATTAATTGATTTCACACTTTAATTTAGCTTTTTACGTCCTCTTTCATACCTTTCTTGCTTTCACTGCCAACACTTTCACTTCAGCTTCAACTACTTTTACAGTTTACACGTCAGCTGACATTTCAATTGCATTCATCTGCTGTCAGTGCTTACACATTGTAAGACCTTCATCTCAATCGAAGTGTCACCTGAATTCATCTCATACTCCTCGGCTCACTCACAAGTCAACATCCACAAGGATTACACACTTCAAGTTGTTCATCTGTTTTCAGCAGTTAAGTTGAAACTTCAAGTACTTGAGTATATTAACCTTCAACTTACAACAATTTATCAACTAGGAACATGTTAAATTTCCACTAGTTGATTAAACATTGCTACCCTCACTAGTCGGCACCAGTACAACTTGCTGGTTAAACTTATTATTATTTCATTAACGTACACATTTTCTTTTTATTTGACATTGATTTTGCTAGTATAATCCCATTGAGATTTTGGATCACTTTTGCATGGGTGTGCTGGCCAATTATATGTTTCACACAAGTTTCACACAAGCACCAGCGGCAAAACAACCCCCTGCCTGCCACCAATTCATTTTTCAAAAAAAGCTGCTAGCTGCCTAGCATATCTTCTACCATCTAAAGCTTGCGAACTAGGGGGCTATGAATCAACAAAGGGAGCTAACGCTAGCTTGCTCAATGAAACAAATTCACCGCTAAGATACCAAAGGTATAAGCGATGCCGAACCACATTCCACACTGGCATTTCATCACATATTACACTCCGCACTGGGTTCATGAGGTGCATTCCTAATCAGCCTACAGGAGCGGACACAGAAGGACATATTGATTTCATCATTTAAAATACCATTTGGTTATTAACAAATGTGATTTAAAATGCTTTTTCATTCGTATAGCTTAAGTTGTGCTCAAATTTGTTTCTGTTTTTTTACTTTAAAACAAGTCAACTAGTCCAAAGTTTTTAACTTTTAACTTTTAACCTTCAATAATTTAACTTCAGCTCTGACTCTTACAACATCCATTCAGCAATGGGTTATCATTTTTAAAACATTTTAACTTGTTTACATTGTTTCCAAAGCTTAACATGTTAACAAGTTAACTTTTCAGTGTAGTGTAGAATCGTGTAGTGTAGTGTAGTGTAATGTTTGAGGTTAGTATAATAGCTGGTATGAATTACAAATAATTATGCTGTTAGGTTGGTATACTATAATCCCATTACTCGCTCAGAGTCAATAGTGATTCAGCTGTGTATGATCCTGACAACACTGCTACTCAGATCTACAGTATATACAAATTCTAATAAATGCCAAAATGGTGCTAGCTCTATAATGCTGTGGGGCTGCATAACACTGTAATCAGTTTTTACTACTAGTAGTAAAGTTATATGGCCACTGGCGATGCCAAACTGCCAAAGCAGCACTCTTTTAAAGGATACTTTTCCATTGCTCTTTGAGGTAGCAGGTAGAGGATAAAGAATTGAGAGAAAATAGATGGCATGCCCCATTAACTAAGACTCTGATTCATACCCACAAACTGCATGCATCTGATACACCAGGACATCCTCAAATGAAAAAACCTTGTAGAACAAATCCTTATTTTTTTATTTTTTTATTATTGGTTTATTTGGTAGGAAAGTGCACATTAATAAAACATTCCTGTAAATGCACCAGATTCAAGGACCATTTATTGTCATTATGCAACACAAGGAGCCACAACAAAATCCAGTTGTTTGAGTTAGCCAAGAGGCTATTTTTCATCTGTAGTCCCTGGACAGATGTAACAAAGTCACCCTAAACAACAGAATATAAATAAGCATGCAGAAACAATACAAGAGGAGAGAATATTAATATAAGTAGAAACATCATTCAGGACACTCTCATACTACATTGTCAAGTTCTATTGAGATATACAACAGAGAGGCTTATGAAACAACACACACAAAGCACATAAATGAGGGATATTATGTTGAAGATTATGTTGCATTGTTAGACGACGTGTGTGTGTGTGTGTGTGTGTGTGTGTGTGTGTGTGTGTGTGTGTGTGTGTGTGTGTGTGTGTGTGT
>NW_026552138.1:0-625 GCF_027596085.1 Anoplopoma fimbria | reverse complement strand
GGCCAGAGAAGAACAGCTGATCTCTGACAAACTGCAGAGACTAAACCTGAATAAAGAATAAATTATGAAGATAAAAATCAATTTATGATCCAATCAGATGTGTTCAGGTTTTAAATGTGTAGCTCAACATGACTATGTCCTAATCAATGATCTTTTCTCTTTGTCATTGTGTTATTGTGGATCATCATCATGTCAGCCTTCTACAGACATCATCCAGATGTCACAACATTCATACACCTACTGATGTCAACACAGATTAATAACATGCTGCTGATCTCAGTCAAGTCTGGAACTAGAGGATCAATACTATATTGATCCTTTAAACAGCTGCATCTGGAAATATGTTATGATCACTATGTGTGTATGTGTGTTTTAATAGAGATTAATATCAATGATTAAACATTATTTGTGAAAACATTTAAATTAACAGAAAATAAATATTTCTACTTCATTAAGTAAACTTGATCAATTTAAAACAAATGTTAGTTGAGAGGGGATCTTCTGTTTCACAGATGTGACCATTTACCAAAAATGATGAACATTACTTTACTTTAAAAATTAACAGAGGACATTTTCTACAGTTTCTTTAAGAAACACAAGTCTTTTGTGACTGCAGATTAAATGT
>NW_026552137.1:0-512 GCF_027596085.1 Anoplopoma fimbria | reverse complement strand
TATCTGAATTCTCAGAGTTTTTATCTAGTTTAGTCCTTAAGACAGATAAAGTTATTATTGTAGGGGATTTTAATATTCATGTGGATGTGTATAATGATAGCCTTAGTACTGCGTTTGGTTCATTACTAGATTCTATTGGCTTCTGTCAGTGTGTACATAAACCGACTCACTTTTTTAACCATACCGACCTTGTTCTGGTTTATGGTATTGAAGTAGAAAATGTAATTGTCTCTCAACAGAACTCTCTTTTATCGGGACCATTTTCTAATAACCTTTGAATTTGTTCTACCAGAGTGTACGCTCATTAGGCAAGAGTTTCTACACTAGATGTCTATCTGATAATGCTGTAGCTAAATTTAAAGAAGCGATTTCTTCAGGGTTTTATTCAGTACCATTGCTCAATATAACAGAGGACTCCTACGCTAGCTTTAGTCCGTCTCAGATTGACCATCTTGTTGATAGTGCTGCATGCTCACTGCGAATGACACTAGACTCTATAGCTCCTCTAAAAA
>NW_026552136.1:0-1401 GCF_027596085.1 Anoplopoma fimbria | reverse complement strand
ATTAAGTATTTTAGCTTTACTTCCACCCTGAAGCCCTTTTGCTTTCTCACTCTGCAGGTTTCCATGGTCGTTGTGGTACCTGGACCGTAGTCGTGCCTCCTGCTGTGAGCCGACTGACACCCACTGCTACTTCGATTATTATTATTAGTCACATTACTATCCCTATTTTCATGGCTATAATTCTACTGTAATAATTGCTGCTGTTATTATATGTAGTCTTATTATATGAATCATTTATGTCATATACATTGAATGTGTTGTATCTAAGAACTGTTATGCTGCTCATTCTGTACACATGACATCTATTGCATTCTGTCCATCCTGGGAGAAGGATCCCTCCTCTGTCGTTCTCCCATAGGTTTCTTCCTTTTTTCTCCCTGTTAAAGGGGTTTTTTAGGGGAGTTTTTCCTGTGCCGATGTGAGGGAAGGACAGAGGATGTCGCATGTGCACAGATTGTAAAGCCCTCTGAGGCAAATTTGTAATTTGTGATTCTGGGCTATACAAAATAAACTGAATTGAATTGAATTGAATTACTTGCATACATTGGATGCAAAAAAGCAAAGATGGCGACAGCCAAATCGAATAACTTTTCCTAGGGCCTTATGAACTCTCCTTCCATCTTTCCTTGACCTCATGGCGTTTTCCATGGAGGTCAAGGAGAAGTGGTGAGAAAAGTTTTTCGTCACTTTGTGGACTATTCCACCTCAGCGTGGATCAGAAGAATATCAGCCTGATTTCTGTAGTTTAGCGTCACCACAACTTTCACATCGAATTAATCTCAGAACAGAAGTAAAGAATGGTGTCTGACCTCAGAGTCTCCAGTCTACAGTGTGGACTCTCCAGTACAGCAGACAGCAGCTTCACATCTGAATCCTTAAGGCAGTTTCCTGTCAGATCCAGCTCTCTCAGATGGGAGGGGTTGGACTTCAGAGCGGAGACCAGAGAAGAACAGCTGATCTCTGACAAACTGCAGTAAATCAACCTGAATAAAGAATAAATGATGAACATAAAAATCCATTTATGATCCAATCAGATGTGTTCAGGTTTTAAATGTGTAGCTCAACATGATTATGTCCTAATCAATGATATTTTCTCTTTGTCACTGTGTTATTGTGGATCATCATCATGTCAGCCTTCTACAGACATCATCCAGATGTCACTACAACATTCATACACCTACTGATGTCAACACTAATTAATAACATGCTGCTGATCTCAGTCAAGTCTGAACTAGATGATCAATATCAGATCAGACATGTTGGAGTAAAAGACGGTTCATTGTTTAATTTATTACATGAGCTTCTTCTTTCTGTATCTGGTAGCTTAGTAGGTTCATGTCTTTAACAGGAGAGGTCCACATTTGTTCTGGTGGGTTTTCAAACAGCAGCCACATGCTGCAT
>NW_026552135.1:0-4652 GCF_027596085.1 Anoplopoma fimbria | reverse complement strand
GGAAGTACTGCAGAGATAAGGAACTGTTCATGGTTTTCCAGTATTCTCCCACGAAGTCCTTTAGTACCTCTTCATCTTGGAAGCTGACTCAAGCTGCCTCACCTCATGTTGGGTATCAACCTCTTCACTCTGTCCCTCTGTGATGTAGAGCTCAGTGTAGATGCTGTTGAGGAGGGTTCCACTTCCTGTTTCATCACCTCCTTCAGTCACAAGTTCACATCTCCTCCTCAGACTGATCTTATGTTCATCTAAAACCTCCTGCAGACCTCTATCTGCTGAAACAGAGAAACAAGAGAGAACATATAAAGACGTGAAGGTTAGAAAGTAATCATTACTTCCTGAAGTCAGAAATAACTTCAAAGTTATTTTTACATTTATTGTTCTTAGTTTTTTATGACTAAAGGGAAGAAAACAAGGAGTTTGTGGACAAAGCTCCTTTCTCTCTGACTTTGTGTTGGTGTTCATGTTTGATTGACAGCTGAGGAGTCTCAGCTGTTCGTCTGCAGCTCTTCATCTAAACAGCTCACTGTGGCTGTTCCCTCCTCCCTGAAATATTTAAAACTGATCCTCCAATCAAACACTTATGTACACAATATGTTCATGTCCTATTGTGTACCACTAACAAAGAACAGCATGTCTCACTGACAAATATTACATTACATTACATTACAGTCATTTAGCAGACGCTTTTATCCAAAGCGATTTACAGGAAGTGTATTCAACATAGGTATTCAAGAGAACTACTAGTCACCAGAAGTCATAAGTGCATCTCCTTTCTTAAGCAAGCATCTCAAAGCATAAGCCAGAGCAAAAGTATAGTGCAGAGGCAAATTACTACGAAAACAATAATTGCAACAGACTAATCCGAATATAGTAAGTGCTACAAACTACTACGAATAGGATAAGTGCAGTAAACAAATACAAATTCAATAAGTGCAGCGAACTGATACGAATACAGTAAGTGCAGCAACTAATACGAGTGCAATAAGTGCTACGAGGAAGGCTCCGGGTAGTACTTCTTGAAGAGGTGAGTTTTCAGCCTGCGCCTAAAGATGGGCAGCGACTCTGCTGTCCTGACGTCAGTGGGGAGTTCATTCCACCACTGAGGGGCCAGGACAGAAAAAAGCTGTGACCGGGTGGATCGGCCGCAGGGACCTCTGAGCGACGGGGCAACCAATCGCCCCGAGGCAGCAGAGCGAAGTGGTCGGGCAGGGGTGTAGGGTTTGACCAAGGCCTGGAGATAGGAAGGAGCTGTTCCTTTCACTGCCCTGTAGGCTAGCACCAGAGTCTTAAACTGGATGCGAGCTCTTACAGGGAGCCAGTGTAGAGAACGGAGAAGGGAAGTTGTGTGAGAGAACTTGGGGCGATTGAACACCAGACGTGCTGCAGCTTTTTGGACAAGCTCCAGAGGTCTGATGGCCGACGCCGGGCTCCAGCAAGTAGTGAGTTGCAGTAGTCCAGGCGGGAGATGACCAGAGCCTGGATGAGCACCTGCGCCGTCTCCTCAGTGAGGAAGGGGCGAATCCTCCTGATGTTGTAGAGGAGGAATCTGCAGGAGCGTGTGACCGATGCAATGTTTGCTGAGAACGACAGTTGGTCGTCCAGGGTCACACCCAGATTCCTCACAGTCCGAGTTGGCGTCACCACGGCATCATCAATGGTGATGGACAGGTCTCGGTGCGGGCAACCCTTCCCCGGGAGGAAGAGTAGCTCGGTTTTGTCCAGGTTCAGCTTCAGGTGGTGTGTCGCCATCCACTTCGAGATGTCAGCCAAGCACGTAGCAATGCGTGCCTCCACTTGGGTGTCACCGGGAGGAAATGACAAGACCAGCTGGGTGTCATCGGCATAACAATGGTAGGAGAAGTCATGGGAGCGAATAACAGAACCCAGAGATGTTGTGTAGAGCGAGAAGAGAAGGGGGCCCAGAACTGAACCTTGTGGAACCCCCGTAGTCAGCGTGCGTGGTTCTGACACGGCCCCCCTCCATGTCACCTGGTAGGATCGGCCTGTCAGGTAGGATGCAAGCAGGGAGAGTGCAGAGCCTGAGACGCCCATCCCCTCGAGGGTGGAGAGGAGGATCTGGTGGTTCACTGTGTCAAACGCCGCTGACAGGTCCAGGAGAATCAGGACAGAGGAGAGAGAGTTCGCTCTCGCGGCGTGAAGCGACTCTGTCACCGCAAGGAGGGCCTTCTCTGACGAGTGACCCACCTTGAACCCGGACTGGTGGGGGTCCAAGAGGTTGTTCTGGTGGAGGTAGGAAGACAGTTGTTTAGAGACAGCGCGTTCAAGTGTTTGAACTGCATTTCCTGTAGCTGCTTCAAAATAAAAGCCCTCTACTGGTGGAAAACTTATTTGAAGCAGAAGCAGCAGGAAATGTTGAGTTTACATCAGAAGTTAGTTAACTCAGCTTTGATATGACTAAAACAATCAGTAAACAGTAAAATAAGGCTGATATCTGAATTTACAAACGGTGTAGCTACAGACACGGCTTTGGTTTTAAGGAGGTGCCATGTCATGGTGCTGGAATTTTAAATGGTCAGTTTCCTGTTTTATTTTGAATGAGCACTTTTCTCATGTTGTGTTGGTTTTACTTCCTGTTTTTGTGATCGTCTGCCCCTCCTGGATTTGTTGTACGTGTGTCAGTCACACCTGTTTCAGGAGTTAAAGGTGCTAAATAGGGAATTCAGTCTGTGTTGCCTCCACACGGCTCTCAACATGGCGACGGCTGAGCCGGCTAACGGTGCTAACAGTTTAAACAACAGCAGTTGACAACAAACAACAAGTCCTGTTTCCAGAACTGAAGACATCAGCAGAGAAATGGACATTCTTACTTTGTACAGAGCTGGTCTGACTGGTTGTCTGCGGTCCAGCTCTTGTTCTGGATCTGGACAGCAGCTCCTCCTCAGAAACATGACTCCTCTTCTTCTCACTGTGGAGACATTTCTTTATCACTAAAATCGTTTGTTGATTGTTGTTGAAAAATATCCAGTTTTGGACAAAAGTGTCAAAAAGACATTCACAGAGAATAAATGAAAGTGTTGTTACTTCTCTGTTTGAATTCAGCGTTCAGTCTGTAATGAAAATGTTCTTTTATTTCAACCCTCCTGCTTTCATAAACACTAATTAGCCCCTTTTCCTATCTAGTTGTCTTTTTTAACATTTAGTGACCTGGCTGTAGTTTGTGTATAACAAAGTCAACACTTCCTGCAGCTCCCTTCAGAGTAAAAGTCCAACATTAAAGAGAGCTGATTGTGTCCTTTACTGTCTTTTGGCAGCTTAGCTTGAGGTCTGTTTCATTTCTTCCTGACTGCTGGTGGCAGTAAACAAAGTGGATTTGTCTTCCTAGGTATGGCTACCTGCGTGTCCTAGCTATAAATACCAACTAGTATTGTAGTGGTCAATTTTCCAAAAAATCCAAAAACAAACTTAAATCAAATGGCCACTGACGCACCATGGGTTTGTGTTTCACGCAGGCAAAAAGAGGTTATTGTCCATACAGAATTCCGTGTTTCTGATTATTTATTTGGTCAAAACAAATAAGGCAAACAAACAAAAGAACGAAGGAAATGATGTCGCTAACTCTACTGCGCTGGTAAAAAACTATAGGCCCACCCCGGTGCATGCTGGTCCTATACCTGCCTACTCCTATATGTATCCGCAGGTGCCCAGTGTTACCAAATTCAAAATAAATGACCAAACCCAAAACTAAGTATCCTAAACAACAACAAAAATATTATTAAACTAAACGAATGACCATCAATAGAAAAGCTATAGACGTTTAGTAAACACAAGCACCGGGTGTTTTTGACAGCGTCTCCATTGAAAGTTTGAAAGCTAAGTACAACTAGCAGCAGTTACCAGCCAAACATCAGAATGCCACCCAAAGGGTCAAAGGCGGAGGCGAAGGTGGAAGAGGAATACGTACTCCTTTCCCAGGTGAGCGAGTTACTCCTCCAACAAAAAGAAATGTTTATGGCGCTGATACAGCAACAAAGTGACAATTTCAGAGGCTTTGTGAAGGATATAATGGACACAACCAATACACGCTTAGATGCGCTATCAAGGGAACTACATGACATTAAAACCAGCCTGCAGTACACGCAGAAGGAGGTAGATGAAGTAAAGAATTCCAACGCGCAACAAACAGAGCGCTGCAGCGACCCAGACAGACCTCTATAAAATGTGTGAGAATCAGCGGGTTGCCACAGACAAGATGGAGTACCTCGAGGGACAGTCCAGACGCAACAACCTGGTGTTTGATGGCATCGCTGAATCACCAGGAGAGACCTGGGCAGAGGCAGAGGAAAAAGTGAAGAAGGTGCTGGCTGAGAAGCTACAGCTGCAGCAGGACGTGGAGGTGGAGAGGGCCCATCGCGTAGGGAAACCTGGAGGTGAACGACCAAGGCCGATCGTGGTTAAATTCCTCCGACACAAGGACAGAACATCAATCCTACAGCGCACAAAGGCACTCAAAGGAACCAGAATCTTCATAAATGAAGATTTCACAGAATCAGTGAGGCAAAAAAAGAAAGGAGCTGATGCCAGAGCTAAGAGCGGCAAGAGAGAGGGGTGATATAGCCTACTTACGCCACGACAAGCTAGTTATCCACCCTCGTACCAGTACACCAAATCCACCCAGAGATGTTTAAATA